>NC_091123.1:64209443-64279443 GCF_040183065.1 Periplaneta americana | reverse complement strand
GTTGCGAAGTAATTGTGGAAAATTTCGCGCGTATCGATATTAAAAAGAGTAGAATATGATTGCCAACCTAAATTATAGAAAACATTTTGGGGATCCGCGGAAGTGAAATATGAGCTTGAAAGGTTCCGTAACACCCACGACGCTACGCAGCGACACTTGAATAAAACATACTACGATATAATTCTGTAGTGCGCGGGAAAAGTGGCACAAGTCAAAAATGTTAATAGGAAAAAAAACTGTCTTCACACTGGTTTATGTCGATTTGATTTTCTTCTGTATGAATTATTGTAGTGGGAGAAATACTTATGTCTCTTTTCCCAAGCGAGCAGATGTTCCGTAAATTGCCAATAACTTATTAAAAAAATGTTTGCGGAAACTGGCTTATGCCATTTTTCCCCAGGCACTGCAGAATTATATCGTAAAAGAAAGATACAATGCAGGTCTACGTTTGTTACAAATACAAGATAACATCTTGAGACTACTTTACACAATAAGGCTCTATTAGTTTTCATACTCACATCTTGGCAATCTTCTGCAACACCATCAACACTTCGTCATCTCGTCATGGTAATCAAAACGGACACACAAACTTAACACAAGACGATTCGCGCTTCTGTAGTGTGTAGTTCGAAGAACACAGCTCAAATAGCACTAATGAGTATTGACACTCAACTGAGGAGAAGCACTGAACAACACGGCCACATACCATCCCTTCAACAACGCCATCTAGGGCTATATATAAACCCAGAAATTTCTGCCAGGTAGCGGTGTCGCTAGAGACTTGTGAGGGTACAAAAAGGGTGAGTTCTGAGAATACGTTGAATGGAAAAGTGCCAGCCTGGTGATACGGGCATTATGACATTGTGAGAGAACTCATATCTTCTGCTTCCCGCAGTTATCTGCACAAGCTGAGAATTCCGCGAATCCTTATAGATATTGTTAGTCACACAGTAATGTTATTCCAACAGTTGTTACGTTTGTAATACACAGGAAATCACATTCTTCAGCAACGACGGGTCATATTTCATGCATCTAAAACGTAATTATTCCTTTCTTTTCCCGTTCCTTCCCTCTGATATCATTCTGATTTTTTTTGTATACTTTCCCTTTCTTCTTATTTTCGTTCATTGTTTCTCCGTTCCTTCCTTCTGGCGCCATATTTTTTCTTTCTACTTTCTTTTATTCTATAGCCCTTCCTTGTGGGCCCAGTGATTAGAATAGTGGTAAAATCGGCCTAACATGGCCACCATAAAATACAGTAGAGGACGGTGGGTTTGAAAATTGAGGAGGCCAAGACGTGACTGATCAGAATATAAAAATATAAGGTCTGTGACGTACCTAATTACCAAGTGCAGAATTTATAGGTTTAAAGAAACTAAAATTAGGTTTTCCAATCTATGTTTTAGGATTTTAAATCTTATGTTTAGGAATTTATACGATTTTACGGGGAAAAAAATAAAAATGAACAACATAGGCCTACTGTTAATATATTACAACAGCTTGGTAAAGATTGCCTCTCTAATATATTTTAAATCCTAACCTACGAATTAGGTCTTTTTAGATCACACTGAATTTAAGAATGTTAATCTTGGCTACATAAAACGAATAAGAAAAACAATAGCCTAATTAGAAGGGAAGGCACGGCCTCCCTTGTCTCCCCTGAAAATCTGCTGCCCATAAAATATCAAGTTTTACTCCATTTGTATTGTATTTTTGGTCCAGGTCTTTTACGAAAATACTCGTCTTTTATTCACTGAATTGTAATATATCAATAAATATTCGTAAGTGTTCACAGCAACAACAGCATAAGTGAGTGAGGCCTATTAATCTGCTAACCGCAGTAATTATCCCCTTTTCTTTTATTTCTTTACTCCTTTCGTTTATTATACAGAATGAATCAAAAGTCTGAATCCATATAAATATCTTCCATATGCTTGATTTTGGATTACTATAGGTGTTACCAGTATTTGTAAGACTAAATGCTCTACCAGTGACACATTCGATTCCAGCCCTCAGCTATTTCAAAAGCCGCCATTTTTTTACAACTTTCAAATTTTAAATGGAAAGGGGGTCATGTAGGTACTCAAAATCATGTGAAATTTTCTGAAAAAAAAAATGATGCAATCTGTTTTGTACCACCCAGAATGAAATGTACATGCCCTACGGCCCTCCACGCTACAGATTCCTCTGCGGGCCGTCTCCGAACTTCCCTACGACCTACATAATCATTTTACCTTTCCACGTAGGCATCACCGTGGTCCCTCAACCCCGGTCCCACGACCTACCATACGCCAGCGGAGAGCCGACGGTATACAGCACTATCACCAGCAACTAATGACCATATATCACGCAGTTCAAGTTGGAGCAAGCCTGAAATTAATATGGGAAAGCAAACTGAGATGATGGTGAAAGAGCGGAAGAGTAGGCCTATATATGGCGAAATGAGTCCGAGGTCCAACGTAGAAAGTTATCCAGCAATTCTGCTTCAATTGGTTGAGGGAAAACCTTGGGGAAAAATCTTAACCATCTCAATCAGGTTACTTGTCCCAACCCGGATTTGAACCAGGGCCAACTCGTTTTACGGCCAGAAATGCAAACAGTTACTCCACAGCGGTGGACAAAAAAGTATAATACTCAAGATGCATTATTAACAAAATGAAGTCAATAAAACAGCTGACCCTTATCAGACTAAACAAGAATGTTTTCGTGGAAGTAGCGACATATAATTGGTCCACTTTTCAAGTCGTCACACCAACGTGCACTTGTGAGATCGAACTCCAGTTCCCTTCTGATGAAGCCCCGGACGATCCGAATATGGATGAGACAGCTTACGCCGAAAAAAAAGAAATAAAACTTGAACATGTCTAGGATCGAACCTATGATCTTTCAGTCTGCGGTAAGTAATCCATTCCAGCTGCTGGTCTTGGCACGTTTTCCTGCTCGCTGTTTACACTCTGCCAGATTATCCTTGAATGACTCAATGACGATGTGTACAGTCTGCAAAACGGCGATTCGTAAATTGTTAAAACGCGAGACGTCTAGCCACATTTCAATCAGCTGACGTTTTCTCTCTAGAGAACACGAAGTTCCATGCCGCGCAGATCCTGTGAGATTTCTGGCGGACAAACCGCGTCATTACATTGTTAAATAACAAACAGGCTACGAATAAAGCATTAAATATAATGGAGTATCGAAGACACTTTTACTTTAGCGTCACGAAAGATCCAATTATTTCTTACGCCTAAAAATAAAGTGTCAATAATATACTTTTTTTTAGTATTAAGAAACAGCAAATTTTTAAAATTATATTTTCATACGTGTAAAAGATGAAGGTATCGACGATACTATTGATACTTTTCTCTAGTGTCAGTAAAGAGTCTTACGCGTAAAACGTAAAGTATCGACTCTTTAGTGTTACTGTCAGATTCTTCTTTCATAGGCCTCGAAGGTAAAGTATCGACTCTATATTGCTAGCAAAAAGCCAATTGTCGGATTATTCTCTCATACAAGTAAAGGGTAAAAAGTATATACGCAGTGTCGAGTAAGAGTCGTCAACCAATATTTCTCTACTAGTCCAGTATCCAGGGTGCGAACTAAGATTTCTGATGAGAGGAGGACAGAATCCTAGATAGATAATACCATACGTAACATAATTATTATCCTCATTCGATACGGCTCAACGCTTGGTAGCACTGAGTTGCTTGTCTTGCATCTTGATCACAATAATAATTTATATCCATGAGCAGCTTAAAGTAACATGTGTAAATAAGTTATTGATTGTTGTCAGCTTGCCGGTGATGATACTTACTTACGGGCTTTTAAGGAACCCGGAGGTTCATTGCCACCCTCACAAAAGCCCGCCATTGGTCCCTATCCTGAGCAAGATTAATCCAGTCTCTATCATCATATCCCATCTCCCTCCAATTCATTTTAATATTATCTTCTTATCTACGTCTCAGCCTACTACATTAATATTATTTTCTTTGCTCACTTTGTACTTTACAAAGTAAACTGATATTAAAACAATTATATTTTGTGAGGGAGGGAAAGAAGTTATCCCTGGCAGGGATGTTAATATGAATTTATGAAAAGGGAATGACTTTCCAACAGGGGAAGAAATACCCCCATCCGACCCCCGTTAATTCGCACCCTCCAGTACCAACAAGAAAGTGGGCTAAGTAATAAACGACACTATTCCTACAGTATCAGTAAGATCAATTGGACGGAGTTACGCAAAAACTCGTTTTCGAGATATTGACCACTGAAATAAATCTGGTTTTTATTAAACACTTTATGCAATAAGTATTGTAATATTCATACTATTACAAAAAATATCAAAAGTAACATTAAAAAAGGCTAACCGATTTTTAATAACAGACCAGTAGTTGATATAATATTGAAAAGTAAAATAAATAAACAAATGAATGTTATGAAATAAAAGAATTGTGCTTACGAATAGCAGCAAAATGCAGATATGGCATTCTTGAATTTTTTCAAGTTAGATAATCCAGCCAATAACAAATTTGTGCAAACATCTCAAATTTTCAAATTGTCGATTGGTCTGTTGTTGCGTAACTGCGTCTAATTATCGATACTGTACTTTTAGTTATCGATATGCATAACCGTTTCCGTTCTGGGTTTATTGTGAATCAAAATCTTCACGTTCACGTCCTCCGCTTCCAGTTCTCGTTCCCGATTTATTGTGAATCAGCCTTCACTGCAAGTATCGGATTTATAAGATAAAACCATCTGCCCTTCAATAAGGGATCCAGGGATGACAAGGATCCAGAAAAAAAATACGGTACATAATATATAAAAGTTTACAATGAAGCAATGAACATACATACAATAAATTTCAAAAGAAAATTAAAGTGAATCATATTACTTGAAATAGAGATGAAATTGCAAAATTTGAATTGAGTCCTTTAGAATTTCTCTAAGGATTTTCTCAACATTGTAAAAAGTACATCCTTTTGATTTTAAATGGTTATAGGTGTATTTGGAGACGGTACCACAAACTCCAAAAAGAAGTCCGTGTACTGATCAACGATTAGCCATGATGTTATACTGCTTGCTAAAATAAGGTTCGTGATTCTCTTTTCATCATCACTAAGTTTTGGCTCTTGTGAATCTCTTTCAAACCTGATATTGTTTCTGTGTTCTTTTTTTCTATCACAGTCAGCAATATCTGCTCGTCTTGTTGAATCATCTTCCGCGATATAATCCGGGTCAGCTTACTTCATGCCCTAAGGGTGAAATCTAACTATTCCCCCCATTACTACATATGCTAGTGGATTCTGGTGATTTTCAAGTTTGCAGGTTGAATTTTCTTTTGCCAACTTAGTTTCGAATTTCGATACTGACAAATAATACAAATGATAGTGATTTTGTAACTTGTATGGAGCTCCATGGAATTAAAATTCTGAGCCGGTTACTGGAAGCGAGTGAAATTTGAACCTACTAATAATTAATTAATATCAGTATTAATATTAACACATAATAGTTATTCTATGTGTTGCGTTGTGGTCATAATTCAAGACTAAAGTCAGGTAAGTTTTCGGACTTGGTACTAATAATTTCATGTGGTCAAATAAAATATATTTTTAGGTTAGGTCTCGTGAGTCAATTGTTTAGTCAAACCAATGAATTTTGTATTGCCAGTCAAAATACTTGACATGTTCATCTCTTTCCCGTATAGTTTGCCTATGAAAATATGTTACAAATTATTGAATTATTTAGAATAACCTTCCAACATAAAGTACGGTAAGTAAATAAATCATTTAGTACGTAGGAATTGTGATATCTGGTAACAGTTGGCAACACTGACGGCAATATTTGCTGTTTAGGAACTATAGAATGCTTTTTTTTTGGACTTCAGCAAGCATTGTCCTTACCATGTATGGTGGTAGTTCCGCAGTAACTCAGTCTTTCGGCAGAAACCCAACACATGTCCTAGTATCAGTAAAAATTAAACTATGTATACTCTTTTTTTAGTGCCGGTAAAATAATCAAATGTCAATAAAGGATGAATTCTCAATATTTTTCTTTTAAATTCGAACAGTGAAATATAGATATTTTTCTTTTTGATACTAATAAGATACCTTCTATCAGTGCCATTATAAAACAAAGTAGGATATCTAGAATGTTAGTTTTGAAACCTGTCCCTCAACATACAGTCTGTGGGTAAAACCGTATGGGCCGCGTGTTTAATAGGTCAGCTGCCTTGCAATATCAATTTCAATCCGAGCGGTCCATAAAACGCATCTCTGACAATTATTGCGAATGCTCTGTGACAGGATGGCCACGAGGTAATTGTGTTAATCATTTATAATAAATATAATCGCGCTCGATGCACCATGTTGTGCCGAGTGAGAGCACTGAAACCTCATGTCAACATCATACAAGTTTTAAAATTGAAATTAGTTGACAGATTTTATTAAAATTCCCAAATGTCAAAAGTTATTATGATAGGCTAACTCTTGCGGTTTTCTGAAATGAAACATGCGTCCGGACAACGTGTTTTGAGCGAAGCACTCGTATGCAATGTATTTGCTAAATGACTGCAATAAAGCACAATAATTTATTGCCGAGCAGAATATCAAGCGGGGAATGAGGGAGCGCAGGTGAGAAGAAATAAAAGGGGGAGAACGAGGAAAAAGGAGGAAGCAGGAATTAATTATTTTAACTAAAAGCATGAAATATGGTTGTATCTTGTTTAGGCTTACTTAGTGAACAGGTGACATCTCTTTGATAACCGACTGCTTCCACAGTTACAAAGTTTGCAAATTCAAATTCTTCCGAAGACAACGACTTCATTAAATTGTACTTATTGCAACATGTTAACATAAATAATTAAGGTATTCATAGTTGGCTACGATTTCATCCGTTATTAAGTTTATTTCAATGTTACTTACCTATATATAATTAAACAATATGGAATGAAAATATGAAGTTTATGGAAAAGTTGTGGGGTGATATCATAAAGAACAATGCAAAATATATTTTCTTTAGATTAATATTTACAGGTGCCCAAAGAGCATCATATTTTGAAAATTTCACAAAATTTTGAGGTTCAGATTTTTTAGCGAGAGAACATTCTCCAGTGATTTAAGATACCAGGAAAATGTTAAAAAACACATGTGGAGATTTCATATTAATGTAGAGAACGGAAATGAATGCGTTTGTGGAAGTGAACAAACAGTAGAACATTTGTTATTTGATTGCCCACTTTATGGATATAGAAGATACAGCATTGAAATGGACCTAAATAATTGTAATATGAGCTACAATAAGCCATTGTACAACATTTTCAGTATAAATTGTTGTCGCAAAATATTCATTAATTTTATTAACCACATCAATAGAAAATTGTAAGTGTCAATATTGTTCTTGTATAGTGTGTATTATTAAAAAATTTTAACCCTAAAGTAATATGAATTGTCCATATATGCTATGCTATAAAAGGGTGTGTGTAAATTACAAATTTACTTGTGTATGAAATATTTATTTGTATGATTATGTCTGTATATTCCACATTGCTTTAGTATGTATAATAATATTTGTTGGCTTATGGACGCTATACGCATTATTTCATGCCAAATATGTTATTGTTATTCAATTATGGTTTGTATTTACAGATATCATTTTTTTAAATATATTTTGTATAATTAAGCGCTTTCTTTTATGATTGATATAGACTTCTCATGTGTTTGCGTTGCTAGTTGTAACTGTCGTAAAATTAAGTTTACATTTCTCTTATTCATAACATCGACAGAAAAAAAAAATGTTGAAAATGTATTTATATTATATTATCTCAAGCTGATTGAAAACTTTAACCCTAATATACTCATGTAAAATAGGGTTTTTATGTGGAAAAAAAAAAAGACTCGGCATATTTTTGGTTCCCTGTTGTTTCATCTTGAAGTATCACAGAAATCTCAATTTATAAGAAAATTGGAAATAATCACAAAACTCTTAGGTATGATATAATTAATATAATAAAATTAATGACAATTCATTCTTCATATGTTGCAGGGTATTTAAATCAGAATATATCTAATATTAATACAAGAAATCTGACCTTCTACCCTGTATTCGCAATGCCAGAAGGGCTCAACTCATCACAATTACCTATCTATCATGACGTAGTGAAATATCTATGGATCAAACATGAATTAAAATCTGACTTCAAATCAAAAGAATCTACTGTTGGAAAGATTTCAGAAAGAGTTGCGATCAAAACTAAGGAAATCCAGGTAAAGGCATACATTTCTAAAGTCAGTCATACAAGAATATTACAACTGATTCGTACTTACCATGATCAATACACAAACTTAATGAAGCCTTGTAAGAAACGACACAGTGACAACTAAAATGACAACATTGCAAAATTCAAAGAAGAAGCAAACAAACTATTGATAGGTTATATGCAGTTGCAAATGTAAAAAAGTAATACTGTAGGCCTAATTGTGATAAAGACCGTCGTGTTCCAAAACAAGAAAGAATGTTTTATTAGAGCAAAGAACAGAAAGAAATGAAAAAGCAAACAAGAATAAATTCTAACTAAAAAAGTTAATGCGCTAAAATGAAATTTTTGTCATATTTTATGTAAAATACTATATATTTTGTCCCTTTGGATTCCCTCAAAAATACTGTCTACTGCACCCCCAATTTAGAGTCTTCGAAATAAAGTTTAAATATGTGATTTTACAGCAATTCATTAGCTATGTAATGAAAAACAAAATAATAGAACAAATATACAAAGAGGCAAAAAAATTATAATTTTAAGAAACTTCAGTGCCCTTGGGGCACCTCAAAAATTAAGTATAGAAACTCCATATTTTTCACATTTCTAAGTTAAGTGAACATACAGATTTTTGAAACTATTATATTTAGAAAACGGATGAAAAACAATTTCATGTATAGCTTCACTCCACCCTACTAAACAATAAAGGCCAGCTTCACAGTATGAGAAATTGCAAGACCAGTATCACAACAATATGAATCAATCAGTCGTTCTTTTTACCTCCAAATGTATGTGCATAGCTTCTGTACCTCGTTTCATAATGTCTGACAGGCGACGTAAACATTGCCGGAAAAGGAGAAGTATAACTGCTATTCAACCAATGGCAGAGGTTCCATTCCGCTCTTGTTTTGAAGTTGGATGGGGATAGAACGCTTCAGACCGCCCAACTTCAAAACAAGCGTGCCATTGGTTGTATAGCAATTATACTTCTCTCCTCCTCTACCGGCAATGTTTACGTCGCCTGTCAGAGATTATGGAATGAAGTACAGATACATAATCTCAACAAACAATACGAATTGACAGTATATCGCAACTAAAGAATGATGTGGAATTAGACAACTGGGGGGGGGGGGTATTTAAAATTGTGTATTTTCATAGATCATCACCCTAGCCTCTCTCTAGAAGCTAGCACAGTGTTAAATTCCAATCAAAAGAAGTACAGAAAAACTAAATTTAATCTGGAAAGCGTTACTGACCCCGTCCGAAGAATAAGTTGTGGCGCTTGTTGAAAATCGTTCGTGTGTAACAATTTATTACCTGTCCACTACGAAGAGAGACAAGGACGCGCAGTTTATTACAACCTCCCTGTCGAGTCGAGTCTTCTAACGGTATATAGCTAGGGGTAACTAGGGTGTGATTGGCAGGACCAATATGCCGACGTGACTGGAAGCACACACGCTCCATAGAAGGGACGCAGTGTCCCCTGAAAGTCTGTTACACCGCACAACAGGATTCTTCACACTCAAACTCTGCTTCCGGAACTATGCTGCCCGAATGTTGCAGTGGTGGCAAATGCTAACCCATTGACCACAATTCCACAAAACGTATGTTACAAAATCAGTCCCTGATAGCAGTGGCGTAGCATGAAATTTTGAGCAGGGGAAGATAACACAAGTTGTCTTTCATGCAATATGAGAAAACGTATTACAAAAATACAGTCTTAAAATAAATGGTAGTCAATGTCAAGTCAGTAGTCGAAGATTGGTTGGAACATCGTAAGTAACACCAATAAGGCATGACCTCAAATGATACGTAATAAAATATGATTTCACGGTTTACACATATCTCTAATAAATAGACACGTATACGTATAACATTAGCTCACTCCCTGTCATACTTAGAGAAATTACAATATTACTGTAGTATCTTACGTAAGTATGCGTCTGTCTTTTGGTTGTGTCCTTCACTGACAGCAAGGGAGTCGGTCATTTGTTTTTTAAATCACACTTTTGTTCGTAAGTCAGTCTTGATAATATAATTGTCCTAAAAAAATTCAAGTAAATTAGTGTCAGGAACTGTTATTTCGCTCATTATTTATTATATCAGCCACAATGCACACTAACACTTCAACTGAACACAACTGACGAAAAGGGATAACTCGGAAACTACTTATTTCAAATGTTAAAGCTAGCTTCTTGCGAGCCTTGTGACTAGGGTAGTTTAGTTAGAAAGGGATGGAAAATCTGCGGGGTGGATTACACAGAAGAAACCAGTTTGCTTGGAAGCTGGTGTGTGCAGGCTTCTTGTTTACTGCTGCATCACAAATCATCCTGAGCTGCCGTATCACAATATTTAACGCGTAAATATAAATTCTATTAAAATTAATAAATAATTTTCTCCATAAACTACAGGTTTATTATGAAATTATTATTAACTGGGGAAGCTAAGCTTTTTAGCTTACATTGACGCTACGCCACTGCCTGATAGTGGTGTATTCTGCAGGTCAAATGTTGTAATAGTTTATCATTGTATCTGCACTTGTGCAACAAATGTAGAATGAACGCATTAGGAGAAGCCTGAGTTAAGTGTGATGGCCAGCAGAGTATTATTTTAAGCCTTCATGTTAATTTGGAATCAGTAAATTCACGAGAACCACGTAACCAGCTTTCAAGCCGTTAGCTCTGTGATCTTAAAGTTTAATTAGCTGCTCTTACGCATTAATTCAAATTTTCGGCAGAACAAAAGTTTTTATTGTCAAAACAAGAGCTTATACAAATTTTGGACACTCGAGAGCAATTACAAGGGTCGACCAGAAAGTAAGCTTTCTTGGAGCCTTTACAGAAAGAAAACACAATTTCATGGAAAGATTAATTGAAACAGATACAGCAATTGTTGAGCTATTTTTCACCATATTCCCATCCGGAAATGAGACATATTTTGTCATACCATGGGATCAACTTTTGTATCCCTGTATCGTAGAAGTCTGCCGCCTGGAATCGGAACGAGGTGTGATACCATGTTACGACAAATATCTCAATTCCGGTAGAGAGTATGTTGAAAAATAGTTCAACAATTGATGTAGGCTATCTGTTCCAATAAATCTTTCCATGAAATTGTGTTTTCTTTCTGTAAACGCCCTCAGGGAAACTTACTTCCGGGATAGTCTTGTAACTGCGCTCGAATGACCAAAACTTGTATATGCATTTGTTTTGAAATTAACATAGTGGAAGAAAAAAAATAACTTTTTTATCTGCTCCCGTGAGAGTGTTTGCTTGTAAAGTTGTAAGCCAAGACCGCCGGAAGAAAGGCCGGGAGATGTAAATCTGTACATTGAAAGATGCAGTGTCCTTTCGCAGTGCAGGTAAAAGTCGAGTAACCTCGCTATATGTAACAGAATAAAGTGTGAAAGCTTAGCCAGGACATCTATATCGAAGGTGTGTTTGGAAAAATACCAACATTTTAAGGGGAAGGGAATGTAGGTCCGTGGCCCATTTTGTTTAGGGCTTACCCCGACATTTGTCTTAGCGCCTTAGGAAACCACGGAAAAAAACCTATAGGACTTGATCGACGAGAGAAAACTTAAAAGTTTAATTTACTTCATCCAATGCAAATCTGGCTTGCAGGTAAAGGTTCCTATGAAGCAGACTTGAATAATTTCAAGGGAAAATTGTTCTGGGATCGGGTATCGATCCCGGGACCCTTCGCTCAGCTCACGAATGCTCTACCGACTGAGCTACCCAGGAACTACACCCAACACCGTCCCAATTTTTCCCTTTATATCCACACAACTCAAGTGGGCTGACAAGGCGCCAGAAACCCAACTTTGAGTGCACACTAACTCTATGTGATTTGAATTGTGGTTTTCTGTTAACGTACCTGCAGTGACCTATATATTATGCAAATCTGGCTTTCAGGTCAAGCTCCCTGTGAAGCAGACTTGAATAATTTCAAGGGAAAAATTGTTCTGGGGCCGGGTATCGATTCCGAGAACCTTCGCTTAGCGCATGAATGCTCTACCGACTGAGCTACCCAGAAACTCCACCCGACACCGTGCCTACTTTATCCAACTTATACCGCTGTGATTTACAGCTGCATACCGCACATACATCACTGTCAAAAGCTACACTTGCGAGTTCAAATTATACACATTTTGGCTGTCATGTATTTTAAAATTTACAAATGTAGAACAAATCAATCTAAAGACTATAATAAATATTCATAATAACAGAGTAAAAAAAGAGCCTTTTGAACGCAGTCACCAATACCGTACTTAAAACAATTGTATAATTAAGTTTAATTTAAATCAGTCCAGTGGAAGGTGAGTTTTTCATGCGGAAAGTCGCAGGCTACAAATCAAACACAGTTAAGTGTCTTTAATGCGCACACACAAGAACGCGGCTAAAAAGTTTGTGACATTTCCAAATACGACGCAATTAATCCGAGTCACATACGCAATCTTACAGTTCTAGGTCGACGGAGCGGCTATAAACTAGACTTAATGGATATTTAATGAACAATTATGTACTTATGCTGACTTGGCACCGATGTTTGCAAGCCGCGACTACAAAAAGAAGCGAATTACCATTATGACGCATTAGTCTATAAATTCTACACATGATGCTCAGCGGAAGATAAAAAAATCGGACACATTATGAATTATATATAAATCGTGAAACGCCACACAGTCTGAAGTGATATTACAGCCCAGTCACGACAAAGGTTGAGGAGTGAAGAGAAAGAAGTGCTGCGTCACTTGAACGATTGACCCTCGAGAAGCGAAGGACTCTTGATCCTCACGAAACTAAAACACGTTACGCACACACATAGTTCCAATTTAATGCTACGTTTACTGGGGCATCGACCCTAGCACTTCGACTCAAAGCCAACTTAAGGAACACTGGGACTAAGTTTTGAAACGTTTAAAGTTTTTGATTAATTTCTTTCAAATTCGGCGTGTTTGTTGTGCCTGTACGTTTAAATAACAATACTAAATTGCATCAAGTTCCATTAATTAATTCCTTAGATATTAATTTTCACGTATTTTAATGATATTAAATTATGCGTAAAGTCAAAACACATGTGACGGCTTCAGAATTGTTTTTCCTTGCAGAAATATTCTGTGAAGGACTTACATTTCATGATAAAGAAAACTGTGCATGATTTTTAAATTTGAGAATTGGTTTATGAGTTAAAACATTTCTTACAAATCATAATTTTTGCTTGATAATTTTTTTTTTTTATTTTTAGAAGTTAAAAATTTATTCATGGAAATTTTCAGTGAAAAGCTGATTCAATAAACAGCTTTTTGTATTGCAATATGCTGAGTATTCTTGCAAAGTGTAGAGTAAAGTTACCTAATTCCGTGATACGTTTTTTTTTTTTTTTTTTTTTCACTAAATGTCACGGGATTGGGTATCTTGCTATGAAGTTCACCGATGTCTCAAAAGTAGGCGAAAGATGCACTCTTTCAAGAAAGATGTCTGGCGCTATAATCGAACGGCACAGCTTTGACTGATATTCAATTTTTTTAAAAAGTATCACGGGATTAGAGGTATCACAGAAATAGGCAACTTTACCCTACATCGGAGCAAATGGAAGCTGCTAGGAACTTAATATTTGAGGAGAAAAATTTGCTCCGGCGCCGGGGATTGAACCCAGGTCCTTCGTTCTACGTACCAAGCGCTCTGACCACTGAGCTACGCCGAATTCAATCCACAGCACCGGACCGAACCCTCCTCCTTCAATGTTCCCCTTTGTCAATATTACAGGTATTATTCTGTAGGACAAATTAATAAATCTATAATATGCTAGGAACTTTATTATTGACCAAAAACGCAGTTTTGACAAAATTCTATTTTTAGTGGTGTAGTCGCCAGACCTTTACAAGCAGTAGGCGGGAGCTAAATATAGAACAGAATGTTAAACAATTGTATAACGTAATTACTGTAGTTATGTAAAAAAAAAACAAAAAAACATTTATTTTTACCATTTTGGCCAATAATACAGTCCTAGCGTCCCTTAAGACGGTCCATAGCACACTTTACAAGCCACTGTGTTATTCAGGGTGATTCACGAGGATTTACCGCCACTTACGAAGACATTCTGAGCAAAAAATGTCATATAAGCATGTGTCCTAATCTCAATATTTTCAGAGTTACACTCATCTGAATCTGTCTGTAAAATACCATTATTCTTTAGTTTTAAGGCTAAAAGAATATTGCAGATAAAGAATGAACTATTCAGAAGTATCATTTCTTTAATTTACCAATATTCTGAAGCTAAAAATGTGTTGTGAATTCCATAATTGCTTCGTACAGAATTTGTTTTTCGATTTTTAACTACAAAATTACATTTGTTTACGCATTTATCACAACAATTATTACAAATCACGCCACTCTTGTAAATTCTTCAAGACTGTACATTAGGATGCATAATTAAACTGCAAAGAATCAAGTTCCTAAAGTCGTATGATTTGCAACAATTTTTGTGATAAGTGTGTTAGAATAATGTAATTTTTAGTTAAAAATTGAACAAAATCTGTACAAAGCAATTAACAAAACGGATAGTTTTTAAATTACTCTGTTTTCTTCTATTAAAAATAACTCTGAACTAACAAACATTCGCAAACAAAATAAGAATGAATAATTAAAAAAAAACTATGTATGTTTATTTGCATCTCATCAATTTAAAATGGCCCAGCAAAAATTAAAGTGATATAAAAATTAATATGTATTACGTAAAAGTGGTAATAATATGTTACACATATATTTATGAGTGCTTTCAGAGCATAGTTCGAATCTCGCTCGGGGTCTTTAGTTTCATTCCTTTTTTAAGTCTTTCCCCAACTATACGGCGAATGATAGACAATCACATGACCAATAATCGAATGCATGTCGCCAAATACCATCATTATCACCAATCCTTCCAACGTTAGACAACCCAGCAGTTAATACAATCTCTTTGAATAACAGATTTAACAAAAATCGCTTTTCTCATTCAGCGACATCACCATGTTTGGCCAAACTGCAATACAACAATTGTCAAATACTATACGGAGTAATAAAATTTACTCCATTCCCACGATATCACTCCGATGTAAACTGGAAGTTAAAGGTACAGTAATCATGCATGTGAGCTTTTAACTAGGGCCTATATTTCTCGGTATCTCCTCATGAAGGAATTTACTAGAAGAGGTCAAGAAACAAGTATTTATGGTAGCCCGTCTAGCTAGATACTTAAATGTTTTCAATGGCACAATAAATTCGTGTCTTCTGATAAAAAGATTAGAATTAACAAGCCGTTATACGACCCACACTGACCTATGCTGCGGAATCGAGGGCACAAACAGCTAAAAGGAATCAACTATTCTGAATAAAGGTTTGGTTCACAATAACCGGGAACAGAAACGACGAGAACGAGAACGGAAATAATGTTAAAATAAATATACCGTACTTAACTTTAAGCATTCACAATAATTAACTGTCAATGTTCACATTGAAATACATTCATTTTAACAATATTTCCGTTCTCGTTCTCGTTTCCGTTCCCGGTTTATTGTGAACCAGCCTTAAGTGAGAATAATATATTACGGTAAAAAACAATACCGGTACGTAATAAACTGATAAAAGTAAAATGATGAAGAAAGACGTAGGCCTATGGAAGAAATTGGCATGCATGTGGCAGTGAGAAGACATGAAATAAGCTACTACCGGGACATCATTTTATTTTTACTAACATTTCTAACATTAACCTGGCTATACCTTTGAATTAAAGGTTGAGGATCGGAAACATTGTTTGTTACTCCTTCCACGACCGGAGTTTGATTATACTAGCGTAAAATAAAAACAAATCACTTTGTTAGATATAGGAAGGAAGAAAAGTACTGCATCCATTTTATTTTAGTAGGTTATTTTACGACGCTTTATCAACAGCTTAGGTTATTTAGCGTCTGAATGAGATGAAGGTGATAATGCCGGTGAAATGAGTCCGGGGTCCAGCACCCAAAGTTACCCAGCATTTGCTCATATTGGGTTGAGGGAAAACCCCGGAAAAAACCTCAACCACGTAACTTGCCCCGACCGGGAATCGAACCCGGGCCACCTGGTTTCGCGGCCAGACGCGCTGACCGTTACTCCACAGGTGTGGACTACTGCATCCATTTACGTAAATTAGGAAATATTACGATTTTGATTTTTATAATTTTCGTTCGATTTTTATTTACTCAAAATATAGTACAATATTAACAATACGTGTTTTTTTTTTTTTTACTTACTAACTGAACTATCCAGGCGAACGTATTCATTATGCAATATATAGTATACTGTGTACAGCACATTAGCATACAATATGGAGAGTGCATTTAAATTGAATAATAATCAAAATCTGGATATTTAAACAAATTGTTGAAAATGGTGGACGTTCATTTCGATACAGGCTTCAATTCTTTTGTACATAAGCTATTATCAAAGATGTTTTTAAGCATATCTTCGGAAACTGAATGTATTGATTGTTTCTTGAATGCAATTTTTTAATTCTTCTGTTGTTGTAGGATGTTTAGCAAACATAACTGTTTTACAGTAACCTCAAAAGAAATAATGCAAAACATTCAAATCAGGCCACTTGGAGTCATAATCCTGCTCATGTTGAAATAGTTCTCTACCTACTCTATAACAGTGTACCTAACATATTGTAAATTCAATCTTCACTTCTGCCCGATCCGCACAGAAAAATTTACTCAGAAATGCTATCTGTTATCCGTGCAAGTGGTTATGTTGCAGGGTCGTAGAAAGTGGAAAAATCACGTGACAATTACTTAATGAGGCCTTTTATTTAAATTATTTTTAAAATTTTGTATAATATTACGTTGTCACTAGCCTTTACAGAGAAACCGGGATGTAACGTCACCAAAGGACGTAATAGTACCTGTGCGAAAATACCTATGATTCAATAAATGAATGCTCCTTCTTCACTGAAAAATCCGGCCATATTTCGGGAACGTACTGTACTCACTCACTCAGTGCTGTATAGTGTACTATGACCGTACGACGCCGACTGCATATGTGGCCTTGGTACTGTGTGAGGACGGGTGGAAGTTTGCTAGTAGAAGGAGTGGAGTGAAGTACATTAAAAAACTCAGGTACAATAAAAATTGAAGTAAAAATAAAATGATGTCCCTGTACAATTTGTTTTAAAAATTCATTAGGAAGATCATTACAATTTTGAAAGGAAAACTAATTTCGATAGCGTTTAGTTTCCCAGCAATCTCAACAGGACAAATAAACCTACACACCTGTAACAAAGATGAAGAAATAACACACAAACCTTTAAACAGCGTCGAGAAAGATACATAATTCTTTGTACAGATCTCGAATTTTATCTCTGTCGGTGGCGACGTCATAACTGCGGTGAAGAGGAAGAGGGAAGGCAGTAGTTGTACTAGTACTCAACAACCTCAGCAATGACAAGCGCTCCAATCCCAACTGTCATTCACCGGCAGAGATAAAATCCGAGATCTGTAACGACTAAAAACGATGTAATTGTTCAGATACGTAACATTTTACATGCAAGCCTTGTACCGGTAATAGAAAAACAGGCAAGGTTGGATTTTTGTTAATATATTAACAGTGCGACGCACCCATTTTAAGGCACTTACTTGAAATTTTTTATGCCTGCATCTAGGTATAACTAGTCAAATTTGGCTACTGGCAAGACCCAGCATGTAGATGTGTTCGCCTGCTGAATCGGTTCGAGCGAAGGTTCGATTTGTGGTTGGGCTGATTATCTAGTTGAGTTTATCCCAAGTGTTTTCCCAACTGTACGGAGTATGTCAGGTAATCTTATGATGAATACTGAGGTTCATCTCGCTGTTATCAATTACATCGATGCCAAATAATCTAGTAGTTGAGGCAGTGCTTTTAAACGTCTAAAAAAAAAAAACAACGGAGGTTTAGAACTAGTGACCGCTAATCCCATTGGCAGGAGAGACCGATTTATTTATTTAACTGAAGTTGAGTGGTCTTCTGTGACAATTGTTCTGTTCTCCATGCGATATAATGAGTTTGACAGAAATCACAACGAAAAATGTATTTTAGCATCCGGTTTTTCATTTCATTAGGCCTATTAGACTAATTTGTTGTACGACATAAAGAAAATCACAAAGAATTTGTCTAAATTTACAGTATTTTAACTGAAGCTTTATTGGATATTTCTGATTTCAAATATTCATTTTTTTTTCACTAAAATCATTATATTTGATTTGTATTATTCCCGCATAAACTGACCCGTAGTTACTGAAAATGAGCAAAAGTCGTGCAAGGTTTAAGAGAAATAACAGCATGTCCATTATATCTGTGTGTATATCTAAGGCTTGTTCTATTTTCACATTAATACTAGCACTATTTCACTACAATATCTTTGGACTTTGATATAAACACATAGAAGTTGTGAAGATTAATTAGATTTAACCGGAAATGACTCCCGGACTGTCCCAGACTCTATGATAACTATAAAACAACTACGGGAAAACCCGGAGGAATGATTTTTAACTTAGGTGACTTTTGTTTCAATAAGATCTAACCAAAATGTAATCACGTCTGTAATGGACGTTTTAACAGGGTTTTGCGTGTTATTCCTATGGGATTGTGTATTTTGGGACTTTATCGTGCAAGTGAAGTTGTTTATGTTTGCAATTTTCCATCAATTAATATAAATTAATGCATAAACTAGAAGGAGTGAGGATATCGGCGAGCAGTTCGTCTTTTATGTAGTGTTGTGAGGTTATACAGTCCAATTTCTGTATATCTCAACTAATTGAATTGTTTAAGCTTTTAAAT
Source organism: Periplaneta americana (assembly GCF_040183065.1). Classification (NCBI taxonomy): domain Eukaryota; kingdom Metazoa; phylum Arthropoda; class Insecta; order Blattodea; family Blattidae; genus Periplaneta; species Periplaneta americana. Next base: position 64,260,366 of record NC_091123.1, on the reverse strand, counting down.
TGAATTAACTTACTTGCTATGTATTATATTTTATAGCTCAACTGATGAATAATTGTTTTGTTTTGTAAGTGTAATAATATGATTACTATGTACTGTATAATTTTTGTAGAGCCACCAACGTAGCTCAGACGACAGACTCGCTAGTCTTGGTTAGACCCCGTTTGATCTGATTACCTGGTTGGTTTTTTTCCCCGAGGTTTTCTCCAACCAAAAGCCAAATGCCAGGTAATCTTTGGCGAATCCGCGGCCTCACCTCACTTCATCTCGCCGAAACATTGTAATCTTGTAAAATTTTTACTTGTTCCACATCTTAAAGCTTCAATGCTAATGTAAGATCTATGGAAAACAATAAATGAAATGAAAAAAAAAATACAATTGTGTGAAATTACATTCTTGAGAAGATTTTTTTGTCAGAAAAAATTCCAAAATCCGCGTCTGAATGTACTACGAGAACGAGGCGTGAAAGAAAAAGTGCAAACAAACAGCAGAAAATTGAGCCAAAGACGAAAGAGAATAGACTGGAATAAATGCGAAAATGCAAGGCAAGGAAAAAGGAAATTCCTATAGGGGAACAACTTACAAAACTCCGTTGGTCTGCGCATGCGTCGAACTTAAAGAGTGACACAATATACTATACACCTCCTCCTTCCTAATTGTCAACCAATAACGAGATAAGGCGGTACCCACGTAGACTTTCAATGAAGTAGAATATTTTCACATTTTTATACTTAATAATAACAACTCAAAAAGTAGTAGTCAGTTTGCAGATTTCTAAGAAGTTTGAGTCGTCGCAATATAACAAAAGTAAGACTTCTTAATTGTGAGGTTTGTTTTATACTATTATAGTGCGGGAAAAATATGTTTTTGAAGTAGAAAATCAATCAACAACTTTTTCCCCTGAAAAGATAAGTGGGTAGTTGCAGTATGAAATCATCTAAATACATTATACTTTATGTTGAAAAAAAACTCCATATTAATAGAATGAGTCTACAAGATATTATCACTTGTTAAAGATTTATGTCTGGATGCTCGCGAACCGTCACGTAGCGCAAGCGTACATAAACATTATTTATCTTCAAAACCCAATAGTGCTTTAAAAATAAGCATTTATTCTTTTGATTGGTTCCATTTACTTAAGAGCAAGATTAAAATGTTTAATCAGTTGTCTCCAGTCTTGTCAATTGTATTTTTGTAACGAAACTCCCACTTAACGTAAAGGAAGATTCTGTCACCGCCTTTTCGCAGAATATGGAAACGAAAAGAGAAAGAAATGTGTTGAAAACGTTAAAAATAACTAAGAACAATATTTTTTTAGTGCTAATGTATTAGACAGTGAAACTGACAGAATAATTTCGTTAGAAGCTTAAATGATAGCAGTGATGCATCAGATGACTTGTCAATCAGTGCGACAATGGTTCAGATTAATGGAGGAAGACTCAGCCTTCAGCGTTGCGGGTAAGGTTTAGTAACCTCCTACAGCAGAGTTTTGGCAGTTGTTAACCTATAACAACACTTCTGCAGTTCAGTTACTAGTTTGAAAGATTTAGTGAATGTTCCTACACTGCTAACACTAAACGAATAATGAACAAGTGCAATGCCTGATCCAACTAATCTTTGTTATTTGAAATTAAATCGTAGTTCACCATATTAAGACTTTAAAACAAATATAAGTGCTTATGAAGTATTTGAAAAGAAATTTACAAAGAATCAACTTGGTTTTATGTGCTTCACTTTTCATTTCTTATTTTAGCTATCATGATCAAATTGTTTTACTTTTAAATCCTGAAGATTTTTTAATATAAAAGTGTTAAATTTATCTCAAAATTTATCGTTTCTCATTGCACGATATTTAAAAAGATTTCTAAATTAACACATTTACAACTTCTCGCCCCGCGTAGAGCCTACACATTTCTCTTTCATTTTTTCTTTCATTCCTTTTTGTGTATTAGGGATGTTGAAAAGATGTATTTCCATGAAAATAACAAAATTTATCTTTTGAGACATAAAACAACAAGGCCAAGAGAAAGATAAAAGGCCTTTTTATGCCGGAACAAACTGTAGAATCTAACCCAGAAAAAGATGGAAAGTAATAGTAGAAGGAGAGAGATAAAAAAGGGAGATAATTTGGCTATACCAACAACAAACTACAAGAAATGTTACCTATATTCAAAGAGTGTAAAATGAACTTCAGAGTATGTACTGATGCGATAATATTCATCATTATTATTAATAGAACACCTACTCAGTAAAAAGATTACCCTTCAATTTGCGTGCAGTGTTGCAGGATATAGTTAGTTTCCTTTTTTACTTCACAGCACTTGATCTACCATGTCACACATTAGCTATTAAGTTTAATGTTCTAAGAAATGCTGTACCGAGACCCATTAAGCGTAGGGTTTTCCTCAAAATAGTCGTTTAACAAAGATGAGGATGCAGCCGAATTAAAAGCACAATGTAACTTTCAAAGAGCAATTCAATGAGGTCTTTAAATTAGAAGTATTAATGCAACTACACATTTAAATAAACTATGCTAGCTCAGTTTATAAAGAGCTCAGAATACAGTAAGGGATTGTGGGATCATATCCAGACAGGATGAAGGCGCCTTTCTTTACGCAATGACTTCAACAGAGGCACTGTCCATCATCTTTGTTTGTAGACATCTAACAGCGCAAACTCAGAAAATGAAATGCACACCGTCGTACATAAATTATGGTTAACAGCTGAAGATTACAATCTTAATATTCCAAGCCTTTCAAAGAGAGAAAGAGAGACAGAGAGAGAGAAGAAACGAGGGTAGTAACTAATTCTACAATAACTGAACAACTCAGCAGCTTCAACTATTTGTACTGCAATAGGCACTACTTCTTACTAAAAAAAAGAGAGAAGCTATGAAAGGTGGAATAACAAGTTACTAATCTATGTTGTTGTTGTTTAGTCAACTGTTCGAAGACAATCTGAACCTCACAAGTGATACCAAGAAGGCACCACTTATGAGGCAACTAGGCCAGGAGATAATGGGGTAGGGTGGCCAGTTCCTTTCCCTCTCCTTTGCATACATCGCTAACCAGCTACATATTGCACTAGTCGACTTCAGATGTATACAAATAATAATTCTTCCTCTGATACATATCGTCACACTGAATTCAATTTAAACAGTTAGTTATTTAGACTGGAAAGTTTTGAAATGAAAGCCCTGTATATAGGTACTACAAGTTTAAAATTAGAGTGTGTTAACTGAATTTCTCAGAGCAACATGAGACTTTAAAATTTAGGTTTCTCAAAACTTTAAATATTGAGTTGTTTCCCTTTTGAACTGGGCCGTCGATAGTCTGCCATTCGTTTCTTGAAAAGGACGTCATTTAAGTGACTAGCACTAAGGTGGAAATGTAGCTACTTCATGAGACATTCACAAAGTATCAATGAAGTCTTCAGCTTTATCCATGCAATTTGAAAACTCTATACAAAACGCCCTTCGGTTGAGAATATTGTATGTAATTGATCTAGTACCTGAATTTTGTATGGATGAAAATTTAAGTCGCAAGAGCAGATAGGACGAGATCATGACGCCGTTGTGCACCGTTCCACATTTCCGTAACGACTAAATGACCTTGTACTGACAAAAGAATGTGCGCACAGTTTATAGCCCCTTAGCTGTGCTGTGAAAGATATACGCTCCTTAAAATTGCCCGTTTCTCTGCCGGACCCCGTAGTTATTTCAGAGCTTAGCAAAATAGTAAGAAAGACTCGCAAAATCATAAGAAATGAGAAGCAGACCCTTTGTAACTGGAGCGCGGGGTATATGTGAATTCTTTTTATTACCTCTACCGTACTATCACCACCATTAAACTGCGATGAAGATGACGTTTAGGTTAAGTGACGTTTCGTCAAAAAAGAAGTTGTTTAAAATGTATCACTTCAACATTTAAGTATTTCGTTTTTCTATTATATGCAAGGTTTTAGGTTTCTAGTGATTTGATCATTCTTTCGAAAGCCACTTGACGTTTCGTCAAAGAAGAAGTTGTTTAAAATGTTTCACTTCAACATTTAAGTATTTCGTTTTTCTATTATATGCAAGGTTTTAGGTTTCTAGTGATTTGATCATTCTTTCGAAAACCACTTGCTCCTCAAATGGATCTCATTTCTGTAACTTTTGTTTTATAATTACTTTTTCAGACTGGAATATTCGTAATATTACTCTCCAGTAAAGGATTAAAATCTCCGTCGCTTTGCTGTGTAACTCACAATGTCTCCATTTTAAAAGGATGAAGTCAATCTACAACCAAGAACGTGATTTTGAACCGAATTCCGATAATTCTTGTGGGTCGCTACCATTCCTAATTGAACAAGTTTGGTTATTAGCTTAGAGGAACGATCGCTAATTATCAAATTTTTCTAATATCTCCAATAAGTCCACAGTCTTAAAGAATTCCCAGATATGAAATTTATAGCTTCTCTGACAATCGAATTTGCTCGTCGAGCATTGATATATTTCTTATTCATCTGACCTCTTCACTCTGTTTCATATTTACTCGACATCCTTCCTCGTTGTAGCCTACAATATTTTCGGAATTTTTCAACAAGCCATAGACGAGGAACATTTAAGTTTAGGAGATACGTAACGGATACATCATTTGGGAAGACCTGAAAAGTGGAACACAGCTGTTTGATCCATTACTATAAATTATTCTTCAATCTTGGACCATCAAATTTGGTTCATAGAGATTTCCATTTTCGTAAAACATATAGAGATATATGAGTACAAAGGAACAACATTAAAAATCATTATTTCGTTCGTATTCCTTAAACGATTTATTACTTTAAATAATAATAATAATAATAATAATAATAATAATAATAATAATAATAATAATACTTTATTGCTAGAACAGCAGATATAGGCCTATATTGTTTTTTATACAGGGCTTTCACTTCAAAACTTCCCAGTTTAAATAAATAATTATTTAAATTGAATTCAATTTAAACAAAAAAAAAAAACACACATTAATATTGATATTGAGAGGGAAGTCTGAAACTAGGGTCAATTGTATTTTATATTTAACCCCCACCCCAAGTCACCTCACTTTGAAATTTCAAATAGCACCCCTATGCGTTTATAGTTAAATATGAAGCAGCATTCAATTGTTTATACAACTCAATTTGTTTTCGCATCTTTTGTTTTCTATCGTCGCCTGGCAACCTGTATTGTTGTTATCAGTTGATTTTAGGACGAAAACACAGCTTATTTTGTGTAATTTCTTCAATTTAATCAATAGGATGATTTATGTTATCTCTTGAAGTGTATACACCATTTTAAAATAATTTAATACACAAACACAACTATTACATGATATCCTCAATAAGTTTTTGTAGCTTTATTCTCTTCAGCTCTAATCAACAATAGATTATCTAAATTGAAGTGTTTTTTTTTGTTGAAATTGAATTGAATTTAAATAATTAGTTATTTATAATGCGAAGTTTTGAAATGAAAGCCCTGTATAATAATTACTCTAGCACCCCATATTCGTGCTCAGGAAATATTCCACACAATCTTATTAAATATCAGAATAGAAAGGGGAAAATACAGATATCACAATAAATGGAACATGAAATCTTCTCCCTAAACAGTAATTTTAATTGATTTTTTTTAAATAAGAAACATTAACAAATTGTATGTTTTGGAATTTACGAGTAGCTATTATCTTGTCATAAAACAGGCATCGCAAAATTGTGTTTCGTGAAACAGCGCCTGAAATCTGACGTAAGTTTCACGTGACAACATCCCTCTCCACGCTGAACTCCTTCTAGCGTTGTCCTTACTGTCAGCAGTGGTTCATGCTGTTATCCGCTACCACCTGAATACTAATTTGGCGTTCATAACAGATATTTTTGAGCCGCTGAACATCCTGCCGACTTCAAGAACGTGATCAGAACATAGTTGACATGTATGACGCGATGAGATCTTTTTCCATGAAGTTTGGAAAGTGCAATTGGAAGAAAATGAGTTTCATAATTTTTCTTGTCTGAAGTAATTTCCAAATGTTTCTGATTCAAAAATAGACAAATACTTGCGACATCCTGGAAACATTACTTTCAGGATTTAGAGGATTTAGAGGTTATGTGATTTTAAACAAATGGAAAATGATTTCCCTATATTTGCAAATCCTTTCAAGTCATTCATTCTGAAGGTACGGCCAAACTTATAATTGGACGGAGTTACGCAATAAGAGGCCAACCGCCAAAAATCTGTTTTCGAGATACTGACCATTGAAATAAATCTGGTTTTTATTAGACATTTTATGCAAGAAATATTCTAACATTCATACTATACAAAAATAGCATAAATAATACTAGAAAAGTGATAACAGACTTTTAATAACATACCACCAGTTGATTTAATATTGAAAAGCAAAACAAATAAATTTTATGCAATAAATGAAATTTTGCTTATAAATAGCAGCAAATGCAGATATCGTATTCTTGATTTTTTTCCGAGTTAAATAATCCAGCCATCAACAGATTTGTGCAAATATCTCAATTTTTTCAAATTGTCGGTTGGGCTATTGCTGCGTAACTCCGTCCGAAGTTGCTGATCTCCAAAATGATACCTTTGTGAAAAGCAACCATAATCATTGTGTTGGTTTAGATATATTTAAAACTATTGACTCTTCTAAATATCCACGTCTTAGATCATTTGCTGCCATAATTGCAGCTATGTTCGGTTCTACGTGTATTTGTGAACAATTTTTATCAAAATTAAACATATTAATATTGTAATCAAATAGCAAAAGAATGCGGATGAAAATAATACAATTACAGTAGGATTGACTATTACTTCTTTTTCTTGTTATTTCTTTGTTATGAACACGGAAGGTAGTGACGATCACAAACTGCCTCAGCTGTCTAGCTTACTGGGGACGATGTTCCCACCTCGTCTTTACTTTGTGCGTAGCGGGTAGTATTTAATTGCGTCATGAATTTGTGACTTTTGCGATGCCTGTTATAAACGCTTGGACCGAAGTTGCTACTGTGAGTATATGCTATAGTTGTGGTACATTTAGGTTCTGTCAAGCATAATATATTGCCTGACATTTTGGTAATTTATTTATGTCAATACAAATTAAATATATTTAGGTTTTTATGTACGAAAATAAATTAGACATTGTTATAAATTTGATGGATATCAAATACTTTAAATTCTGAATAGAACAGTTCTGAAGGATAATAAAGAGGTTTATTAAGACATGTCTTCGCGCTCTGGCGTCGTGGTCTAAGGCATCCTGTCTAGGACTCGCGTTATGGAATGCGCGTTGGTTCGAGTCCTCCCATGTTCTGAAAACAGTTTTTCACAAAATCCTCGTTGTTCTCTTTTTTTATAATCTTGGATCTTACGTTGTATATACCCCAAAATTACATCACTTTATTTTTGTGTCTAGATGTGGACATACTGTATTTTTTGGTATTCAATTTAACTGTTATACTTATATTGATTTCTGCAAGTTTTAAATTATTATAAACATAGTATATAAAGAGTGATTCACACCATCACTTAGGGAGCTTATTTCCGAAGGCATTCTGAGCAAAAAAGTCGTAAACATGTATCCTAATCTCAATATTTTCAGATTTACAGTAATTTGAAGTTATTAGTAAAATACCTTTATTATTTAGTTTTAAGACTAAAAGAATATCACAAATAGAGTATGAACTATTTTGAAGTATTTCTTTAATTGGCTAGTGTTCTGAAGCTAAGAATGTGTTGTTAATTGCTTTTTACAGATTTTGGTTTTCAATTTATAACTAAAAATTACAGTATTCTTACGCACTTACCACAAAAATTGTTATAAATCGTACGACTTTAGGAACTTGATTGTTTACAGTTTAATTATGTATTCTAATATTCTAATGTACAGTCTTTATAGACATTTATAAGAGTGGCGTGATTTGTAACAATTGTGATAAATAAGTAATAAAAATGTATTTTGTTGTTATAAATCGAAAAAAGAAAATTATATACGAAACAACTAGCCTATGGAATTCACAACACATTTTTAGCTTCAGAATACTAGCCAATTAAAGAAATGGTACTTCTGAATAGTTCATTCTTTTCCTGTAATATTCTTTTACCCTTAAAACTAAATAATAACGGTATTTACAAACAACTTCAAATTAATGAAACCCTGAAAATATTGAGATTAGGACACATGTTTATACGGCATTTTTTGCTCAGAATGTCTTCGAAAAGAAGCTCCGTAATTGACGGTAAATCCTCGTGAATCATCCTGTATACAAATATATTTTATAACATTGAACTCGGAAACCGAGGTTTCCTTTTTATCAAGAGAGCCTATAGTAAAAATTAGCGTTAATATTTATACCGGAATATCTAAATTTCCATTTCCAATTCTGGGAATACACGTCGTTATCTTTGTGATGGTGGTGGTAGTGGTGGTACTGGTGCTCCTGGTTATAGGCTAGGCTTTGCTCGACACCTGAAAGTGAAGTCTGCAGCAGACAGGTTACACTCATGAACTGACCTCAGGGCTTCCGAATGCTGGACAAGATAGGACGGCTTACTGGCTCTTAAGCCAGTACATCGAATGTATTACAGATTAATCACATTACGTTATCAAATTCTTGTGACTGAGCCAGCCTCGGGTATGGAACCCAGTACCCTGAACATTCGCATTAACTCCGCGATATCAATTGCAAGTGATGCAGAAATTAATCAGCACAGAGTGCGAGGGGCGGGGTGGGGGTGATGCTCATAATCATTGTAGTGCGCCTGACCCGGCTCAGCTGCCCTTATCTGTCTCGCCTTCACCCCCGTCCGTGGGGCGCATACTGACAGATAACGCGTCACAATACAGATTGGCGTTTCAAAACTTCATTAATAAACTTGAATTTTCTGTATCATTTTTCAGTTTTAATAGTTCTTGCTTTAATACACGATATCAATTACGTCGAAAAACTGATAAACTTTATACTCCGTGTCCTGCTTAGAAGGATGGAGAAATAAGTGATAATTTCAAGTGTAAATAATGGTTTATTAACATAACTTTTTACATAACTTGATGTAAAGACTCTCAGAGTTTCGGACAATACTCAATGCAACTCGATGTGTGCGCCTTGGGTTGCCCTGCAGACATCTAAACGGTATTCAACTTCCCGCCAAGTGTTCTGTGGCATTTGTGGAGTCACTAGCACAGCTGCATTTGTGATGCGTTGTCTCAGTTCCTCCAAAGTGTTAGCTCTGTCTTTTTGGAACACTACATCCTTCACAAAGCTTCAGAAAAAAATGTCCAAGGCAATCAGATCGGGTGACCTGATTGGCCAGGCAATGGGTCCTCGTCTTCCGATCCACCTATCCATGTACGACGAACACGGCGTTGTATAGGTCGCGCCAGGGATTTTGGCAGATGGATTTTCTTAATGCGATCTGGAGAGCGAGTTCTCACCGCTGCAAGATCGGTTGTTATCTCTGTCGCAGTGGAATGGGTAGGACATAAGAGTAAACATGCACGCCCGAGTATTTGTGCACTCTGGACAGACACCTCCAAAAACTAAACAAATATTACAGTAGTCTATATGTCTCTTTGGTATTCCCAAGAAACTTGTTCGATTAATTAAAATGTGTCTCAATGAAACACACAGCAGAGTCCGTATAGGCCAGTTTCTATCTGATGCTTTTCCAATTCACTGCGGGCTAAAGCAAGGAGATGCACTATCACCTTTACTTTTTAACTTCGCTCTAGAATATGCCATTAGGAAAGTTCAGGATAACAGAGAGGGTTTGGAATTGAACGGGTTACATCAGCTTTTTGTCTATGCGGATGACGTGAATATGTTAGGAAAAACTCCACAAACGATTAGGGAAAATCCGGAAATTTTACTTGAAGCAAATAAAGTGATAGGTTTGGTAGTAAATCCCGAAAAGACAAAGTATATGATTATGTCTCGTGACCAAAATATTGTACGAAATGGAAATATAATCTGTTATATATATGGAAATATATATGTATATGGAAATATGTTAATCCTTAGTCAATAGATAAGACTGAGTTTTACGAAATACGAACATTAAGGGATGGAAAATGGGAGGCAGTAATGATAAAAATAATTATACCGATTTATTTCGTTTAACCAGCAGACGTGCAGCCTTTAAATTTAATACAAAGATTCACTCATAAAATTGGGTTAGACTATTCATCTCATCTCTCAGAATTGTTTCTAAAATGTATAAGAAAAGTAAAAAAATTCAATTTCATGTAGGCTACTCCCTTGAAATAACTTCATTCTTTTTTTTTTTACTTCCGAGCAGAGAGGAGAGAGAAAAAAGTCGACGATTTTAAAAATTCACTAAACTATATTTAACCCTCAACTGGTATCGCTTTTTAAATGTACATTACGATATCTAGCAATATGGGTCTATATTGACCCATAGATACCAGTTGAGGGTTAACTAGAGACGTAAAATTTAAAGTGAAGGTTACTCTCTACAATACTGGTTAAACATTCTTAGATTTTTTAAATACCATATCCTAAGGTACTGATGAAAAGGCAGAAGGGAGTGAGAAATCTCACGTCATCCGATCTCGATGAAAGTCGATATCTGGGGATCTTTGCGATCACAGAATACGAATAAGGTATTATTTAGTCCGACTTTGTCCCTAAAGTGGTGGAGTGAGACAAAAATGGGTGAAAAACTAAATTAGATATCTTAGGGGTTTTCGAGACGAAAATTACGAATAATACAATTTGTGCGAATTCAATATGGCAGTTTCAGTACTATGAATTATATTTTAAAAAATTAAACATCGGATATCGCACAGGTAACACATGTACAGTATTTAAGGGGGTATGTAACACCTTTAGATAGTAGACCTATACATTTAGTAAAATCCAAAGTGTAATTTCTACATATTCTGAATGAATGTTGTGCTGGAATTTAATATAGTCATCAGCCAATACCTCTAGATAAATAAACTTTTTAGAATCCATAAAATACAGTATTTATTGTGAATGGTAATTACATTTTTCAATTAGTGCAATTTGTGCAGGGAAAATTGGTTTCTCCGATATTTTGTACGATTTCGAATATTTTAAAATGCTTTCTTCTCTGTTCTATTCACAATGTGCGTGTGAAGAAATTATTGCCCTTGTAATATCCATTACAATCCTATTTATTATACTCTTATATAAATCTAACTTCCGCAGCATGCAATTTTACCAAATTAACCAAATTATATTTTGATTATTAAGAAGAATCGTAATTTTATTAACTTCAATTGTCGCACCACCAGTAGACGATCCCTAGATTATTACTGGACAAATCTTGTGTATTGATCTGGTAAGGGTTGGATTATATAATATGCGCAATGCAATGCTTTTTCCTTTTAATTAAGAATTATTTTAATTTAGAAAATGTAGGAGACGTATTGTAAAATCATTGCGAACGGAACTCATTTACATTTATTAAAGGTATTCTTTGAGTAGGACTGTACCGTGGCCTGTTTCATAATAAGGATAATTGATATGAGCTGCTGTTATGAAAATATGAACGACTCAGAATGTTACCGCATCTCATTCTCGCAGCTTATAGAAACAATATTGGCTCGCCTACTGGAAATGTCATCGAGGTCATCTGCCAAAATCGGTGCCTCCGACTAACTCGCGTAACAGATTTTTCTTCTGCTAGCCATAGCACACACTGAACTTTATGTTGTGGTGTGCACATGTTGACCTTGGCTCGTTCTTCTACAAAATGGCGTCAGGCTTGTTTTAGCAACAAACAAATGAAAGTTACACATGCAACTGTTTTCAGACTTTGTTGCGTAAAATTGGACAGTTTCTCTATCTTGCCAGATGTAAATCTCAGCGATATCTTTATGTGGTTTTAATTGGTGAGCATTTATTTCTCGATACCTCTAAGCGGGACACGGTGTATAATGCGTAGACCGCGGATTTTTAGGCTCGTTTAGAAATGTTTCATATAAAATAATTTTTGTCTCGAAAAGGATGTAAAAACGAGAAAAATTGTATTTAACTATTTTGTTTGAAATATCTCACAGAATAACCCCTTGAAATTAATGGCATTACTTACGGTTCACACTGTATACAGTGCATACGGGCTGGAAAGGCTAGGTGCATACATCCGGGCCTAGAAAAGCCTAAAAATTCTTTATGCATAAACATAACCCGATTATTGTCGAGACAGAAAGACATTTCATGTTAATTTTTATTTTACCTTTCTACTACATCTCTGAAATTAAGGAATGTGGCACAAGTGCTACGCGATATTTTAGTTATATTTTAATAGTTTTCTTGTGTTTATTACCAGAGACCGGAAATTTGGCGGAATGCCTTATTAAATATGTTAAATCAATCTTCATTTTGAAAGTAAATATGTACGAATTATACCTTTGTGACTAAAACGTCACAATTTTTATGTTGCTCTTTTCTGCCATTTTTTTAAATATAAATGCCTAATTTACAAAATAAATGCTTTTTTGCCTTCATTTGAATATTTATCTATTATTTATTAATTTATTATTAAAACTTGCCTACAGGTATATTTTAACTTATTTCTATAACCGCTACAAAGAAAGTGAATGTATATTATTGTCTTTCAGTCAGTTCATATTCCCTTTGCAACAATTAGTGCTGCCGTGCAAAAATGTATTATCGTCGCGCTCTCATGGTTAACATTCGGCAGGTCTTTGAGCAGCCTCGTGCATAACATTCGGCAGGTCTTTGAAATTTAATTGTATTATTGTTTTCAATTTCTTGCGTCGCCGCTCCAATCACCCGCCTTAATTTCAATATTGCAACCAATAAGCTGCTTCCATTATAATCTAATCCACGTGAACTAAAACCGAGGCTGCAATGTCTTGTGCTGAGGACGAACATTAAGGATGTGATTAAAAATATTATTAAAGAGTTATTATTAAGAGTTAAGAATGTCAATGTACTTCTTCTTCTTCTTCTTTCCCTTAGTTTAACCTCTCCTTTTTAGGTTCTTATTACACGACCCACGCCACCCGGGCCTTACAGGGCCGCTACTCAACGTACTCGTATATGAAATAATAATAATAATAATAATAATAATAATAATAATAATAATAATAATAATAATAATAATAATAATAATAATAATAGCCATTTAACAATATAACAAGCTAGTGCTTATTCTTATCGAGGAAGTAGACGTGACGCTGAGAGTGAAACCTACAGAGCAACAATCGGTCGGCAAAATTATGTTTTAAAAGCACACCGCACGTTATTGTATGATGCCGACATGTTAAGCATCAGGCCGCGGCGATTATACATATAAAAGTAAGCGTTTTAATTATCGCTTGTGTTTATTTGACAAGGCAACAATGAGTGCGGGTCTAACGTTATTTTTAACGGTTATTTTTCTTTCAGTTTTCATTGCGACGTTGTTGTAGCTATCTAAATATTTCATATCGCAACATATCAGTACAACCAAACACAAAAACACACTTCCCAAGGCTATTGGGAAGAATATTTCTTTGCTTCCAACAGTAATTTGCAACATCGAGTCGAAAATCTCAATTTGCATTCGACTTACGTAAAGCTTTTCTTGCTGCTGAAATCCCTTTGTGGAAAGTGCAAGGTTTTTGTAATTCCCTTTTATTGCGTATTTAGCTATTTATAATGCCTTTTTGCCTGCCTATTTTTAGCTATTTATTATGCCTTTTTGCCTGCCTATTTTAAAGATTCATAATGCCTAAACTTCCGGTCTCTGCTTATTACGCAATTATCTTTATTTATTTTTCTATCGCTGTTATTACTTTCTTTTCTTACAACTAGAGGTTCCTCATACAGATTCCATGTCTGAAATTCATTTGTATGTGTAGATTAAATGAAGAGAAGAGTCTGTTATAATTTTACTCCGTTTATAAATTCCAGATGTAAAATGTAGATCGCCACACTTCGTTCTGCTGAAATGATTTTAACGGTATGAAAGCAAGTAGGCGGAAAACTTAATGAGACCAATTCTCTTGCGTGTAACACACTCATCAGGTTAAGAGCGTCGTTTTATACGCAGTTAGGTGATAGTAGTCTTATGGGTTTAAACGGAGTTCGGTTACTTAAAACTGTAAAGTGTCCGAGCGATTTCGAGAAGACGGAAATGGAATGGGAAAAGTTTCTTTGCTATTCAACTTTGAATTCGAAACTTTCCAGCATACAGACACGTCCTCCCCCAACCCCTCCACACATACTCACAAAGCATATACACTCAGCCTGACACTCACTTCAGTCAGGTTAGGTTTGGTTAATTAATTTTAAATGGGATATTACTCAGATTTTTAATCGCACTGTTTTGTGTATGATAGTCACCTACAATAAAGACTAACAGATGAAACACTTTATACTGTATATGTCTTAATAATAATAATAATAATAATAATAATAATAATAATGATAATAATAATAATAATAATAATCATCATCACTGACGTCACACCCCTTGAAGGGCCCAGACCGACCAGCCAGCTGCTGGCCTCACGTTCACATGCCGAAGCAGAGATGGACGATCATCCAACCAGAATGGAGGTATCGTGTGGTTAGCACGATGATCTCCCGAGCCGTCATAGTTAACTTTTGCAACCGGATTTCGCTACCTATCGTAGCTCCCCAAGTGCATCACGATGCTTGGTGATCACCAGTCCCATACACTGGCCGAAATTTCATGAGAAATTGTCTTCCCCCAATGAGGACTCGAACCAACGCGCATTCCGTAACGCGAGTCTTAGACAGGATGACGCCAGAACGCGAAGACATACGTCTTAATAAACCTCTTTATTATGGGCATTGCGACGAAGTGAAGAGAAATGACTGGAAGCATTTGGAATATGGGTACAGAGAAAAATGGAGTGTGTGAAATGAACAGAAATAAGAAATGAAGCTGTGCTACAAAGAGTGAATGAAGAAAAAATAATGCTGAAAGTGATCATAATTTCATATAATGAACCAAAATTAAATATTCAATTTCATAAAAAAAAAATACTGGCTGGGTCACTGGCACATGACAGATATTAACATATACAGTAGAACTCCGAATATCGTCACCCTATTAACCACTTGGTGGATTATCCCACTGACTTTATTTCGCTTTTTTGTTCGTGAAAAAATACTAGAATGTTTTCCTTTTACAAACCTTCACCCTCACACAGTATGGTCTACTGTTTGAGTGGCCTTACTGTATAACTTCTATGCAGAATGTCTTTCACAGGTGTCAGTTGTACTACGAGAAAAAGTGCAAGTAATTGAGCAATTCAGGAAAAGGGAAACTAATGTTCATATCGTATTAGAATACTAGACTGGAATTACAACTCTGCGCGATTTAATTAAAAACAAGTATAAAGTATGTAAGTCTACAACATGAGGCCTATACTATTCCAGTCTTTCCAGAGACAGCCGTCATAAGGAGTATTCTTGGTCATTAAAAACTCTTCGTTCGAAACCAGACACAAATTGGTGAATTTCTTATCCACTATCCAACGTATTAAAACAAAATACCACGGAGAAAATTAGGAAACGGCATTAAGCATTTATGAATCCTTTTATCGTACGGATTATCCGATTTTTTCGGTTAACCGTTCATTTCATCCTCTTCATTACCACGGATAATAGAGGTTCTACTAGCCACCAGCGTGGCTCAGTCGGTTAAGGCGCTTGCTTGCCGGTCTGAAGTTGCGCTCGGGCGCGGGTTTGATCCCCGCTTGGGCTGATTATCTCGTTGGGCTTTTTGCGAGGTTTTCCCCAACCATAAGGTGAATTCCAGGTAATCTATGGCGAATCCTCGGCCTCATCTCGCCAAATACCATCTCGCTATCACTACACTCATCAACGCTAAATAACCTCGTAGTTGATACAGCGTCCTTAAACTAAAAAAAAATAGAGGTTCTACTGCAGTCATGTCAATTGATGCCCATAGGAGCAAGCGCGCGCTTTAGAGCTCAGGAGAGCCTGAGCGCTTTACAGTGGAAAGGAAAGAGACGGACGAAAGAGGTAGCATATGCCGCTTGGTCGAGCTATATTCAGGGATGTCCAGCACTGATTCAATAGATAAAGGGAAGAGAACTTATTAAAACTGTATCCATGTTAATTTTTATATTTGTCTGAGAAGTATAAGTGCAATATAAGAATGTAAGTTTAATGCTCATTTTTCACAAATTTGATCTCTTTTTTCAAAAGAAATATTTTCTCAACTTTTTTTTTATAGGAAAGTGAAATTTTCAGATATAGGCCTATTTATTTAGTAGCCTTACAGAATGTTTTCGTAAATCTAATATACCGTAAATACGTATTACTGAAGATAGTGTATTGAAAATTTTGAAAATATTCGCATGGAAATTGTTTGTAAGGAAATGAATTAACACAGCAACTACTGTTACATCATAAGCAAAAGATACGTGCCCATGTGTTGTAAAAATGTCAGCTCTATAGCTTCAGCAGATTTCGAGAAAATAATTTAATATTGTGATGATAGGAAGTTGCTCACTAATATCACCTTAAAAGCATAATGCGATAAGAGCTTTGTTATGTAATATTAGTTACACTTAAAACAGATATAGTACCTAGGTAACTTTGCTTTGTACTGTAATATTGTTTTGATTAGTTTATTGATTACTTTTGTATGGCTAAAGATACCATCAATATCAATTCCAACTCTATCTCTTTCTTTGGAATATCACTTTCTTTATGAATGATGTGTTTCATTCACTTATTATAGTATAATTGTACTATTATGAAATTTATGTGAATATCCCCTCTTAACTCTTTATTATGTTATTAACATTTAAAACACAAGTGCAATATTAAGTTAGTACTTTTGTTTTACAGACAATATAGATAATATCAAACAGAAAGAAGCCATATAAAAATGACATCAAATTTCACGTTCCGTTTGCAGTTTGTGCACCACTGTTCTCTTAATCCAACAGGCTGCTTATTCATATACACAACCCTTCCTCTTTCCATACTTAGCGCTTGATGCCCGCGCACGACGTCAAGATCAGAAAAATGCGCTTGCTTTGACATCACTGTTCTACTGTATTAACAAACCAATTTGACTTTCTAGCTTAGTGTCATCATGGTTGGTGACAAAACAGAAACATATTTTGAAATTATTAAGCTAGTAGAACAGTTTTCTTCAATTAGCACAATACTGAAACAAATGACTTCGTGCATTTTAACGATGACAGATTCATTTAGATGAGGAAGTATGAATAAACTTTAGAACAGCTCAAACTGCTGCTGTCATCTTGTTTACAAGCGGCGTCTGTTATGTTTCTCAACATTTCACCTTTAAACAATAATGACTGACATTAACAAACAAGTTGAAAGCCAGTACAGTACTTGTTCTTTCCTATTTTGAACCTCTAGTAGTTGTGTTACTAATAAAATCTTCACTAGCAATCCCACTCAATGAGCAAAGTGAACGTTGAATACTATCTTTTTTTTTTTTTTTTTCCGAAGGCAGGTAAAATTATCTTCTCTACTCTGACTACAGCCGATGTCAAGATTATGGCTTGCTGCCTGCGGCAATCTTCTGCGAGTGGATAAGTGGGGGCGGACTGCTAGTATAGAATAATGTTCTCAGCTCAACGGGTAAGACTATTGCCATGACGAAGTTTTACGACTCGTCAGCGCTAACATATCGTAATAAATAAACCATATTCACATACTCTTCGGTGCACAGAAGGAAGGAATGATCTAACAGCCAATTCAATGTATAAGATTCAAAATTGCTCGTAAATATTAACTAAAGTTTAATTTACGTCAGTTGAGAGACAGTCAGTAAAGTAGTCGGTCACTTCCTCTGGCCTGCAAGCTACTTCATTTAAA
This sequence comes from Periplaneta americana, assembly GCF_040183065.1. Classification (NCBI taxonomy): domain Eukaryota; kingdom Metazoa; phylum Arthropoda; class Insecta; order Blattodea; family Blattidae; genus Periplaneta; species Periplaneta americana. The sequence continues at coordinate 64,242,495 of NC_091123.1, read as the reverse complement.
ATGCAAACAAACAAAATATTAGCAAACAACGTATTAAATTACAAAGTTGACATTGGCTCAGGAGTTGGAAAGAACGCAACACAACAATGTACCTTATTATTCCATTCATACGACTAAATTTATTTAACTTCATATTCAGATTGCCTTGAACAATTATGACCAGAGACCGGAAGTTTAGGTATTATGAATCTTTAAAATATGCAGGCAAAAAGGCGTCATAAATAGCTAAAATAGGCAGGCAAAAAGACATTATAAATAGCTAAAATACGCAATTACAAAAACCTTGCACTAGACCCACAACCTTGCACTTTCCACAAAGGGATTTCGGCAGCAAGAAAAGCTTTACATAAGTCGAATGCAAATTGAGATTTTCGACTCGATGTTGCAATTACTGTTGGAAGCAAAGAAATATTCTTCCCAGTAGCGTTGGAAAGTGCAATTTTGTGTTTGGTTGTACTGATATGTTGCGATATGAAATATTTAGCTATAACAACGTCGCAATGAAAAGTGAAAGAAAAATAACCGTTAAAAACAACGTTAGACCCGCACTCATTGTTGCCTTGTCAAATAAACACAAGCGATAATTAAAACCCTTCCTGTTATACAGTTTTTCCACGACAGCACTCATTGTTGCAAAGAGAATATGAACTGACTGAAAGGCAATAATATAGGCACTCGGTGAAGTCACTTTCATTGTAGCGGTTACAGAAATAAATTGAAATATACCTGTAGGCAATTTATAATAATAAATAAATAAATAAATAAATAATAGATAAATAATCAAATAAAAGAAAAAAAAACATTTATTTTGTAAATTAGGCATCTAGGGGAGAGTCGGGTAGTATCGGACATCGGGTAATATCGGACAGTGAGTTTCTTTCATCTACCACACGATGATAGTACCTGATTGACATGGTTACGGTTCTGTGATGTCGCATAGAGAAACGTAGGCCTAACCATGTCATTCAGGTACTACCATATGGTGGTAGATGAAAGAAACGCACTGTCCGATACTACCCGATGTCCGATACTACCCGACTCTCCTCTATATTAAAAAAGGCATAAAAGGGCAACATAAAACTATGACGTTTCAATCACAAAGGTATAATTCGTACAGATATACTTTCAACATGAAGGTAGATTTAACACACTTAAAAAGGCATTCTGCCGAAGTTCCGGTCTCTGCTTATGATAAATTAAAACCAAGATAATTTAAACTGGAGACTAGTTATTATAACTTATATATTTTATAGTTTCCAGAGCCCGGACTTATATGCAGGAAAAATTAACATTCTTAGTTTGTATAGTTTATAAACAGGCTTAGGATTCGAGACAACTTAACAATGAAGTGAAGCTCCAGTGCAACGGAGTACAGATGGAGTGAGATGGTGTGTTGAATTTTATTTATCTATATGTTGGTGTGCAATCTGGTTCGTGATCAGGGGTACAGTATTCTTCCGTCTCTGAAGTTATAGGGATGAAGTTATAGGAGAATGGAGAAAGTTACACAACGCAGAACTACACGCTTTGCATTCTTCACCTAACATAATTAGTAAGATTAAATCCAGACGTTTGAGATGGGCAGGGCATGTAGCACGTATGGGAGAATCTAGAAATGCATATAGAGTGTTGGTTGGGAGGCCGGAATGAAACACCTTTGGAGATAGGAGGATAATATTAAAATGGATTTGAGGAAGGTGGGATATGATGATAGGGACTGGATTAATCTTGCTTAGGATAGGGACCGATGGCGGGCTTATGTGAGGGCGGTAATGAACCTGCGGCCTCTCTAAAGCCATTTGTAAGTAAGTAAGTAAATCAGCATATACAAATTTTCAGCAAGTAGGCCTAAGTTCTTTATTTAACAAAATTTCTCTCATAAACCATTTTCCAGCGCTTGGTAGTGGTGGTGGTGGTGGTGGTGGTGGTGGTGGTGGTAGTAGCAGTAGTAGTAGTAGTAGTAGTAGTAGTAGTAGTAGTAGTAGTAGTAGTAGTAGTGATAATAAATGAAAATGAGGCACAGTTGCAATGACTATGTCCATAAGAAATAACACAGAAACTGTTACATATCGAACCCGGGTCTTTAAAATGAGAAATTCTCATATGAGCTACTGATGAGTAGTAAAATTTTAACATTCATGAAACAAATTTCATAAAAATATTTTAAATAACGTTTCAGATCGAATCTGCAGGGCACAAATGCGTTGCTTGTCCAACCATGTTTTTAAGCTCTACTTCACAGAAAAGTGTATCAACAGCTTTCGAAATGCAATACGCGTTCTCAAGGCCGAGTATGAACATATTGCGCGAGTCTGTCTTCGGGTCGCAATAGATATATCGGCATACGTTTTAATGCAAATGTTCAAATGAAAAGGTCAACATAAGAACTACACAGGAAAATCGAACCTTTCTTGGCTGCTGCTTCTGGAAGTTCAGACGCCACGCTTTAATTTTCTTAATAATATATTGGTACTCCGACATAATGTAAATTATAGTCACTGTTTAATTTTACGCACTCCAATGCGAATGTACCGTGAACCACTCCATATATTTCGCTCAGAACCTTCAAAACGAAGTTGCTCAATTTAATAACATATTTGTTGAATCCATATTTTGGAATGACATGATTATGATTTATAGAGAAGTATTTCTGGTTATCTTGAAATCATTTTAGGTATCAGAATACACGTATATAACAGAACGTATTGTTTTATATATTCAAATACTGATTTCGTCGTTAACACTGTTCACGAAAATCAGAGTTCCAAAATACTTAAAAATTTCTCGATTTCTAGGCTAATCTGTAGGCCTTCTTTTATGATAAATTACAGAATAGAGACGGTAGGTTGAAGGAGAAACGAATAGTCTGCACCAGAAACTAATTAAATGGCATTAATTATAACGATAATTAAAAATAACACTTGTATGTGGAAAGGTTGCAAGAAATACAAACGTGAAAAACAACTTTATATAGACAGAATGAATTGTAAGTAATGACATTAATTTCATGGAGATATTCTTAGAAGTCTAATACAGTTTTACTTGTTTTTGTTTCCTTTTCGAGATAAAAATGGTTTTATATGGAACATTTCATAGCGTGTTTTGAGAAAGCCATTACTTGAATTCCCAATAGGCTCAATCAATGTAAGAGAGCAGTGTATTATTGATAATAAATATTTGAAAGAATTTTAGCTTTGTCCTTTAAATGTGCACACATTTCTGCAGTGCTCGGGAAAAGTGACAAGTCAGTTTCCACAAACCTTTTTTGATAATTTATTGACAACTTAACACTGCTTTATGTCGTTTTGATCTTTTTCTGTATTAATTATTGTAATGGGAGGAATACTTACGGTATGTGTTTTTTTCCAAGCGAGCAGATGTTCCGTAAGTTGTCAATAAATTATCAAAAAAGGTTTGTGGAAACTGACATGTCACTTTTCCCAAGCACTGCATATTTAATCCGAACAAATGTAACATTTTAAAATTAGTCTGCAGAACGAAAAGTTACATATTACGTATTACACCGCTCTCTTAAACTGACCGACCATAATGGCTATTAATGCAATGTCTTTCCCAAAACACGCTATGAAATGTTTCATATAAAACAATTTTTATCTCGAAAAGAAAGCAAAAACGAGTAAAATTGTATTTAACTTTTTTGTTTGAAATATCCCAAAGAATAACCCCCTGAAATTAATCACACTACTTATGGTTCACTCTGTACATATTATTATTATCATTATTATTATGAATACTACTATATATGTATTTTGTATTATCTGTATTCATTTATTGGTATTAATTAATCTAGCTTGCCTCTTCAGTAAATAAACAACTATATTCAACAAAAAAAGATGAAAAAGGAGAGAAAATTCTAAATCCTACGGTAGTGACGTTCTCATTTTCTGATGTAGCATGACCTACCTACAGCACTTCTAAGTTTTAGCGCGATTTCCTTCTGCGAGGTTGAGTGTTGCCTTATTCTTTTAGTCACGTATGACAAAAAATTCAGTAACTCTGTAAAAAATAGTGTACAATGCACTTCAAAAATATTATTTGGTTCACAGATTCGCCCTACTCGGACTGCGACAAACATCTCTGCTCACAAAATAAAATGTAATTTTTAACACTTGTATCGCAAATAACTATTTTCATCTCTTCATTTTGTATATCAACAAATTTTTTAATATTAAATTATTAATTATTTAGCATTGTTGGAGCAACCTCTCTGATATTAGATATGATAACATAAGCCTATAGAATCCCTTTAGGGCAAGCCCCCCCCCCCTATCTCCTGGTAGGGCTAGCTCGAAAATATCTCACCGGGTGAGTCAATCCCTCTGTACATAAAAGCTTGACTTAGGTCGAAGATCATTTAAATCGCTATAGAGAGTGCGGGTAAACTGATTTCAAATAATAATAATATATTGACCTAAAATGAATTTTAATTTGTAGAGTTCCACTGCAGGCCTACAAGAAGAGAAAAGAAAGCAGGACGATGATGTTATTTTAATACACAATGAACAAAGGACATATAAATTTGTATATTTAAAATGATAAATCTGTAGCAATATATACGTGTAAAATAACGATTCAAAAGACCCAAATTATAACGAAAATACAAGCTGTAAGGAGGAGGATAAAACGTTAATAACTACAAAATATTAATTTTATTGGTGTTTTTCCTGCAATAAAGATGAAGAAGAAATTTTGGTTTTTATCGTTTTTCGGTATTTCAATATGTGTAAAACGATAATATGATATTATTTCTTCTAACTGTCAGCTTTTAGCCCTATCTTCAGCAAAAATATTGTAGTAATTCTTATCGCAAAAAAGGTTATCAATGAAAACTTTTTTCTTGCCAACAGCTCAGTGGAATTTTAAATTTATTTAGCCGGGTGTATACATATGCCCTATTTTTCTACTTTTCTTTCATTTATCACTTCTGAGAAAAGTGCACCCAAAATTGAGCAATTGAACATTGCAAGATATGGAAACTTTGACACCATTTTTCTGCAATTTCTTATTTTTTGTGACATTGGTGCACTTTTCTCAGAAAGTATTGTACCCAGAAGGCTGAAATTAATATACAATATCAATGTGATGGCATTTTGCACAGTAATTTAATAAAATAAGTTTATTTCTATCTTCAGCAAAAATAAAAAAATAATTTGTTGTAATTCTTAATGCAAAAAAATTAATTGATAACATAGCATAAAAGTATGTCATAAAAGTATGCTACATATACTCTATTTTTTTCTACATTTGTATCTTTTATAACTTCTGAGAAAAGTGTACCCGAAATTGAGGAATTTAACTTTGTAAGATATGGAAGTACAGGCTCCCCTAACAAACTAGCTCGTTTGAGTAGTTTAAGAAAAGTGCCAATTACAGTATTATAATTGACCACTGGAATTTTAATTTGATGTTCTCATCAGTCTTTTAATGTTCTACATTATATTTGATCAAAATTCCTGACAGTGTTTCTGAGATCAAAGACGCCGCTTTTGATTATCTTTCCTTTTTTGTAAATCGTTGAAAGAACATCGAACGGTAACAAGATTATCCTTTCCACGTACTTGAGCTATGTTGAATTTCCCAGTACAGGAAGAAAGAAATTCATTTAAAACTTTGGTTCGCTTGTCGCGTAACTTAATGTTTATTACAACTAAAATCTTATAATTAAAAAGGATCTCATAATGTAACTTACTGTATATGTTACAATCCGTATCTGACTAATCATTAAAAACAAAAATGTCAGTGGGCTTTGCACGTTTCCGCATAGAATACATCTCACGGGTTTGTTGAGCTAGAATGAAATTACAGTTTTAGTTTTTTCATATTATTTCATTTATCGTTGACAAGTTTTACTTTCACCAAGATAGATCTATGCTTCGACTGAAACGAAGTTCTTCAGCACAACTGCGCGTATTTCAAAATTATTTTCGTTCGAACGTCTTCAAATTTTTTAAATACCTACGGGATTCGTTCCGAAAGTAATGTCTCATATTTTTTGTGTTAACCTGTAACGTCTGAGCGGATGTTAGTGGCATTGTAGTAAAGGTTAAACCACAGTCTAGTATATACAGTCGCGAAGCTCAATACGTAGTAAATATGCAAACATTAGAAGTTGCTCACCACTAGGATCGCTAATATCGCCTCATTACAGGCAATGCAAAATAGAACCGTCACAGTCTATTGTTTCTAGCACCCTCAAAACTCAAGCTTCGTGACTGTATATAGTAGACTGTGGTTAAACCTTCACGCTAATGTTCTGTTAGTTTGGTTGTCGTGCGACAAATAGTGGCAGCAGGCAGTTTACCAGAATGACATCTGACATAGATGTGCGTAAGAAACAGAGATGTGTTATTGAATTCTTCACTGCCGAACATATTGCACCCAACCCTTTTTAAAGGTGTATGCAGACGATACAGTGGATGCGACCACAGTGAAGCGGTGGGACGTGCGTTTCAACAGTGACGAAAATGACAGTCCTTTCATATATAGGCGGATTTTGATTCTTTTGGATGTCCTCGAGCCTAGACTGTCAATTCTGAGCGTGTAAGCAGATGCTGGGTAAGCTGAAAGTCTGACCAAAGACCAAAGTCAGACCAAAGAAGAAAACCTTTCGCTTGCAACACGATAAGGCCAGGCCCAATACCAGTTTCGCGACCACAGAGCACGTTGCAAAATTTGGCTCAACTGCCCGACCACATCCACCGTATAGTCCGGACCTAGAGGCGTTAGACTTCCATGTCTACAACGTGGACAACATTTTCCAGACAAGGATGCTGTCATCGCAGCTGTAACAAAGTGGTTTGTCTCTGCTGGTTCAAATTTTTACGAGCGCGGCATACAGACTGTCGTTCACCGCTGGCAAAAGTGCAAAAAGAATGGTAGTGACTGTGTGGAAAAATAACTGTATGCGAATCTTGCTCTATTCAACTGTATTATTATACTCTTTGTATCTGTTGTAGTTTCCATGAAAATAAATAGGAGGCATTACTTTCGGAACGATCTTGGTATTATTCTATGAGAACTTCTAATTCTGACTCGAACGACACCAGAACGAACGCTGTACGATGTGTTGTTCCTGAGTTATGGCCGTTTACTGGCACCCCAGATCACATATATAACAGATTGCTCATCCCTATATTAAAATCAGTATCAATTTGAAGAGAACAACTGTCAGAAACGCCACTCGTCCGCAGTAAACGAACACAAGATGACAGTACATTGGCTAATGCAATTCAAATGGGACTTATGACGTGACTCCTTATGTAACAACTAGATGGCAGCATAGTAAACCTGACAAAAGTTGTTACCGTCAAAGTCTATAAGGCCGAGCAATCCGGTATATATGATCTAGGGTGGCACGTAACATAACGTTTTTTCTCCTTATACTGTTGGTACCCCAACGACTCATCACTCGGACCAAGTACATCAGAAACGTTCATTCCTATACTTCAGGAATGACAAAGCGTCTGCACTGCGTGCTCTCAAGAATCCGCACATTTCCTTAAGAGCGATGATTGTACTTTATCGTGCTGAAAAGTGAACCTTGTCGGATTTGTATTGCTTGTAGTATGAACATGTAATACAGGCGCTTTGACATGCCTGCATATTCTAAAGTGCAATTTGGTTTATTTGGATATCTTACTTAGTTCGTTTACAGTAGGAGTTTCTAATCTCGTCTAGTTTCGTAACACAATCTCAGTGAATTTGGCTCCCTACACACAGTGTGAACAAATACGTATTCTACGTCAAAAAGAGATTTATAATTTGCGATGTCAAATGTGAAAAACTGAACTCTTTAACTGAAATTGTTGAAATTCTATTATAAGAAACAAATAGTAATGACTACGATGTTAGATTTAGAAATTATATTTTGTTTCTGTTTATTCAAACCCCTCCTGTAGCTCAGTGCTAAAGCGCGAGTTTGTCATTCCTGGATTCGAGTTAGACTTTTTTCCTCGTGGATGATAACTTAGCATTTGACAAGGTATTCTTTGAGAAGTCATTCTAAGAAAAAGAGAACTTCATCTATCCTGTAAACTTTTAAACGTAAAACTACGTCTGGGGCTGCATAGTAAATAGAAGCAAACAGTTCTGTAGATTAGGTTATAGCCTACATTTACTCCCTTTCGTTATTCTTACAATTAGTTACAGTTTCTACAGGTATAGGTGGAATAAATTCTTGGGCTTCTATTGGAATAAAAAAAACGTTCCCTCAATTAAGCTTGTACGATATTTTTACAATAATATGATTAATTCGCGATGAAACGCGAGAATTAATAAAATAACTACCACACGCTATCCTTAACGTTTGTTTATCTATAGATGATACAATGATGAAGCTGTACTTACTGTTAAATCATGTACCGGTAGGTGCCAATTATTAATTGAGGAATTCCACGCCATTTTATAAAACCTGTGAAAAACTTACACATACCGTAATCCGAATAGAATCAAATGTCAAAAGCAGGAGCTCAATAATGACAAATCAGAGCATAAAAAAAGGATGTACGCTTTCACCTACACACTTTAATTATAAATTGATGAATCTATAAATGAATGGCAGAACCTTTTTAAAGCAGATAGTTTAATATACATATTTTAATGAAAGCTATTTATGTTCTGGCTATCCCACTGATAAAACAAGTTCGGAGAGTGATTTTACAAATACTTTCACATGAATTCAATAAAAAATGAAAAAAAAAATGACAATGTCAGGTAAAATGAATGATTTTCATAAAAATTAATTTGTTCTGAAATTCTTTGAATGCATTCACAAGTAAAACACGGTGCTGATGAATTATTTTCAGCTCTTAAAAGACCTTACAGATATCAATATGTGAGTTAAATAGAACAAGGGTCTTCAAATGGCGGTCTCCGGTCCGGATTCGGACCCCGAAGTCTTTTTCCTATGACCTTCACGGTATATAACATGTCAGAGATAAAAAGAGGAGGAAATAAATTATAATAAAAATTAAAAACAGTAAAAATATTACAAAGAGTAATGTACGACTTATACGTTCCATAAACCCTAAAACAATATCTGCTGTACAGAAGTATAAACATCAGTGTTAGGTTGTGAATTATTTCAATGAACGTCTTGGCTCTCTCTTGATAGCGATTATGATTAATATTCTAACTTGAGCAAGCTTCCAAGATATGTACTGACAATATTTGAGTAGTCGAGTTGTGTGTGCGAAGATATGTTTTTCCAACATGAATTTTGTGAAGAACAGTTTCAGATGCAGAATAACTCATGAACACTGCAGGACTGTTTAACCATTGCTGAAATTTCGTACACTCCAGATTTTGGAAAGTTTTCACAAAGCAAGACATAACCAATCACCGTTAAGTAAAACCAGCGCCTGTCTTACTCATCCAAATTGTTTGACCCCGAAACTCCCTTTATTGCGATATTGCCATCAATCTGGACCCCAAGAAAAAATAATTGAAGCCCCTTGAATAGAATATAATATGCTCACATTTACAATCAAAGTAAAATGATGTCATTTTGGGGTAAATACAAGATCTAAAACTATAATAGAAAACTATACCCAGGTACTATAGATGAAGCAAATATGTTTAAATATTTAGGATGTACTGTGCGTTACATATGACTAATCTTGAACATAGTAAAAAGGAACAGAAAAATGCTTGAACATAGTAAGGAAGAACAGAAAATGCTTGAACATAGTAAAAAAGAACAGAAAAATGATTTAACACAGTGAAAAATAACGTAAAAATGTTTGAACAACATAGTAAAAAAGAACACAAAATGCTTGAACATAGTAAAAAAAGTAGAGAAAAATGATTTAACACAGTAAAAAAAGAACAGAAAAATGATTGAACATAGTAAAAAAGAACATAAAAATGTTTGAACACCGTAAAAAAGAACAGAAAATGCTTGAACATAGTAAAAAAGAACATAAAAATGTTTGAACACCGTAAAAAAGAACAGAAAATGCTTGAACATAGTAAAAAAGAACAGAAAAATGCTTGAACATAGTAAAAAAACACAAAAACGCAATTATTTATTTTAAGTTGTTTATTTTCCTCATTCGATTTTCCAGTAGCTACTTTCAAAACGTATCTAGAGGCAACCAAGACATCAGAAACTTCGTCTTATTTCATATGAAAAACTAATCGCAATATCTGTGCTAAAATTCTTCAGCGGTTAAAACATGAGTGGGGGACAGCGAATATTTTTGTAACAAGGTGGAACAAACACGACAGGCCTCCTCCTGCAGAGCGAACATCGGCGAATACTGAACTTCGCCATACTCGAACCGAACATAGCGCCTGTAATGCACGACGCTAGTATCTATGCTCCTAAGGATTTTATTATCTCTTCATTTATAATTCTTAATATTTTCGCTAATACAATTTCATGGTACTAAAATGTACCATTCTTTTTTCATGTACAAAGCGTGTTCACTCCAATCGGTCTTAACACAAATGTTAACAATATGTCTTATATCTTCTACAGGAACATCATTTTATTTTTACTAACATTCCTAATATTAACCTGGCTATACCTTTGGATTAACGGTTGAAAACCGGAAACACCGTTTGCTACCCACTTCCAAGACTGGAGTTCGATGATACTGCGTAAAATACAAACAAATCACTTTACTACGTATAGGAGGGAAGAAAAGTAGTTCATCCATTTACGTAAACTAGGAAATATTGCGATTTTCAGTTTGATAATTTTCATTAGGTTTTTGTTTAATCAAAATACAGTACTGTATTAATAATAAGTGTTTTTACTCACGAACTGAGCTATCTATTCGGACGTATTCATTGTGCAGTGTAGGCCTATATTATTCTGTCTACAGCACATTAGGGTACAATATAGAGAATGAAGTTAAATTGAAAAATAATCATATTATGAATATTTAAACATATTTTTGAAAATGGTGGCCGTTCATTTTGATAAAGGCTGGAGTTCTTTTGTGCATATTATCGAACTATAAACTATTGTACCTAATTCCAATTACTAGTTTCGTCCTTCGTACTAGTAACTTGTGTTGAAATAATTCTGTACCTACTTTATAAAAGAGTACCTTACGTACTGTAATTTCAATCTTCATTTCTGCCCGATCCGAAAAGATAAAATTACTCAGAGATGCTATCTACTGTCCGTCCAAGTGGTTTTGTCGTAGGGTCGTAGAAAGGAAGGAAATCACGTGACAGTTAATTACTTAACGAGGCCCTTTTATTTACGTTATTTTAAACAGTTGTATAATAATACGCAGACGTCCAATTCCTAACAGAAATTAATGTTTTCAGAAAAGAGCTAAGACAGCCCAGCCACTAGCCTTTACAAAGGGGCGAGCAGAAGCGTGTGGGGGAAACTAGGATGCGAAGTAGGTAAACGGATAACAGTACCTGTGCGAAAATATGATTCAATATTGAAAGCTCTTTCGTCACTGGAAAACGAGAATGTATTTCTGGACCGTACTATACTCACTAACTCAGTACTGTTTACTTTGACTGCATACGCGGCCTTAGTTATGTATGGAGTACGATTGTAAGTTTACTAGTAGTGGGAGTGGGAGTGAAGTACATTAAAAAACTCAGGTACAATAAAAACTGAAGGAAAAATAAAATGATGTCCCTGTATTTCGCCTCATAATATTACATGTCATTTTCTATATTATCACCTAAAACCTTTAATTTTCCACACTCCTAATCCAATCCATACCAAACCAATTCTAACATTTATATCACCCATCATTATAATGACATATGGTTCTTAACTTCATACAGTTTTAACTTTCCTCTCATTTTGTAGTGCAGAAATTATTCTATCCAGTACACATAAACCAACTTCCCGCAAGAAATCGACAGGTGGATTAAGGGAACTAATAAAATCCGTGTAATAGTGTAGGAGAAGAGTCTGTACACAGACGCAGTGGCCAACAGACACACTCAGACTGCGTTTTCATTTTTAAAAGTACTTAAATTAGTGTTTTGCATAATCGAAATACTTCCTCTACACTCGTAAAGCAAGGCAATAAAAATGAGATGTGACAAGGTATTTTGATTATCACTTAATTAACTAGGAAGGTATTTTGAGCAAGCGGTTAGTATGTGTCAATAAAGCAGAGTGTAGGACGGCAAGACAGTTTCTTTGGCATATCGGCCTTAGTGGTACAATGTAATTTAATGAGATTGCATGTTCTAAGAGCAAGAAACTGCCAACTACCAAAGGTTAATCACTTCAGTGTCTGAATCGTTGAATAATGTATGTTAAAAATGAGTGAAATAAACTATTCCATGCCTGCGAGTACAAACTGATTCGAATTCCGAGAATGCAATTAGACGACTACATAAATTGCGAAGCAGTAAATAAGACAGCATTCACTGCGCAAATAAAACGACTTGATGCACCGCATGCATGCCATAAATGCTCGGCGCACTGTATATGTGTAGGGAAATTGCAAAATTTTGCACAAAATAAAGAAAGAGTAGCATGGCTTCGTTATGAAACAGACGAGTTTTTCTTCTTCTAATTTTGTTGTAAGGTTGAAGACTGTATATAACATAGAAATTAATTATAACTACTATCTATCACGTCCCATCGTCGTGTTTCAAGCAGTAGCTTTCCCAGTTACAAATCCAATATACTCGGATCCGATTTTCGATAGGGAATTGAACATTTATTTTCATCCTCGAAGAAACTAAATCTGTGTCCATTGTCTTATTTATTCCGCAGTATAAAGCGATAGCGTTACACCATATTCAGTACATGATTAGGAAGCCACTTGCCTTCGTTTAAAGCGACAGTATCGAGTCTGAGAGCCGTGGTTTAAGGCTTCAGGTTGGGACTCGCAATTCGAAATGTGCACTAATTCAGGTCTTCATGGGGCAAGAAATTTTCAAATGAAATTTCGCCCAGTATATGGGACTGGTGCCCACCGACCATAATATTAAATTTGGCGGTCTAGTGTAGTTATCCAACACCCTGTAAACTAGCTATAAAGGCTGGGAGTCTCATCCTGTCAACTACACAATATCCTCTCACTGCTTATATGATCGTTTACCTCTGCTGAGACCTGTAAACAAGAAGCCAGCAGACGGCTAGTCGGTCTTGGTCCCTGTGTAGACTGTCGTGCTCAGGTGTGTGTTTGTTTGTTTGTTTATTGTGTAAAGCGATGACGTTTTGTCAGTGTTCATCACATGATTCGGGAGTTCCTTGTCTTATGTAAAGCAATAGTGGTTTGGTCATGCTTATCACATGATTAGGGAGTCATTTGTCTTGTGTAAAGTGATGAAGTTTTGGTCATACTCATCAAGTCATCATGATCAGGTAGTTCCAGGTCTTGTGTGAAGCGATGACGTTTCGATCATGCTCATTTCAATATTAGAGAGATCTTTTTCTTTGTCTTGTGTAAAGCGATGACGTTTTGGTTATGCTCATCACATGATTAGGCAGTCACTTGTCTTATATAAAGCGATGACGTTTCAGTTATGCTCATTTCATGATTAGGAAGTTCCTTTTCCTTGTCTTGTGTAAAGCAATGACGTTTCGATCATGCTCATCACATGATTAGGGAGTTCCTTGTGTTGTATAAAGCGATGACGTTTCGGTTATGCTCATTTCATGATTAGGGAGTTCCTTTTCCTTGTTTTGTGTAAAGCGATAGCGTTTTGATCATGCTCATCACATGATTAGGAAGTTCCTTGTCTTGTGTAAAGCGATAGCGTTTTGATCATGCTCATCATATGATTAGGAAGTTCCTTGTCTTGTGTAAAGCGATAGCGTTTTGATAATGCTCATTACATGATTAAGGAAGTTCCTTGTCTTGTGTAAAGCGATAGCGTTTTGATAATGCTCATCATATGATTAGGAAGTTCCTTGTCTTGTGTAATGCGATAGCGTTTTGATCATGCTCATCACATGATTAGGAAGTTCCTTGTCTTGTGTAAAGCGATGGCGATTTGATCATGCTCATCACATTGTTTAGGCAGTCATTTGTCATGTATAAAGCGATGACGTTTCGATTATGCTCATTTCAGGATTAGTGAGTTCCTTGTCTTGTGTAAACCGATGGCGTTTTGGTCATGTTAATCTCATGATTAGGAAATTTCTTGTCTTGTGTAAAGCGATGGCGTAATGGCCATGCTCATCACATGATTAGGAAATTTCTTGTCTTGTGTAAAGCGATGGGGTAATGGCCATGCGCATCACATGATTAGGCAGTCACTTGTCTTGTGTAAAGCGATGGCGTAATGGCCATGCTCATCACATGATTAGGCAGTCACTTGTCTTGTGTAAAGCGATGGCGTAATGGCCATGCTCATCACATGATTAGGCAGTCACTTGTCTTGTGTAAAGCGATGGGGTAATGGCCATGCTCATCACATGATTAGGCAGTCACTTGTCTTGTGTAAAGCGATGGCGTAATGGCCATGCGCATCACATGATTAGGCAGTCACTTGTCTTGTGTAAAGCGATGGCGTAATGGCCATGCTCATCACATGATTAGGCAGTCATTTGTCTTGTGTAAAGCGATGGCGTAATTGCCATGCTCATCACATGATTAGGCAGTCATTTGTCTTGTGTAAAGCGATGGCGTAATGGCCATGCTCATCACATGATTAGGCAGTCACTTGTATTGTGTAAAGCGATGGCGTAATGGCCATGCTCATCACATGATTAGGCAGTCACTTGTCTTGTGTAAAGCGATGGGGTTGCTCATCACATGAATAGGGATTCACTTGCTTTATGTCTATTTTTGTATTATGTAAAACTGTGGCGTTGCGTCATACTCTACTCATAAGACGGAAGTTGGAATGATCGGCATAGATGAAGATTAGGGGCGGAAAGGTATTAAAGATGCTATAAAAACCGCAAGATGAAGAAGAAGTAAGATAGGAAGCTCAGATCGTGAAGATGAACAGTTCAGTCTCTATTTCGCGACATATTCGAATGACACTATTTATTGCTAGTGCGAGACTAAACAATGAAGATTAGAAAACTAGAAGATTAGAACGAGAAGATCCTTCTTAACTGAAGAAGATAGAAACTCATAAAATGGCATGGTAGAGATGAGATAATAGCTGAATGATAAAAACAAATTGGAATAGGGGAATATGGGGCAGGACGGGGAAGGGGAGCAGGACGGGGTATAGCCTCTATCTTCCCAACAAGTAGGCCTAGTGCAATCTACCGATTTTTTTTTATAACTTCAACTCATGTAAATATATCATCACACAACACTTACTGCCATTCCTTGCATCTGTTGTATGTTATTCGGTTGCTGCATCATATTGTATCATTCATTTGCAACTTTAAAATGTTCTCGTCACACGTAAGTAGAAATGAGATTTATTTATACAATCTATTTTAATGTCATATTATAGAGTGCTTACTTGGCTTTTAATTCCGAAACTTTCTTAAATTTCGTGCGTTATTTTTCCTGCCAATACCTCATAACTAGACATCGGATTTTTAGGCACTAAAAATTGCAGTCTTAGGCGCCTAAAATAAGCTCAAAATTTGTAAAATTAGGCTCTATTTTAATGAAAATAGGCATTTTAGGCACGTCAAGGTATCATACTTATTTCTTTCACTGAAATTTTTAGTTATCCACTAAAATACGCACAAAAAGTATATTTACACATTAAAAAAGAATACTGTATTATATTTATAAACAGAGCTGCACAAATTTAATATATTGAAAGTAATGAACTAATGATTATTGATATCAAGATTACTCATTTTAAGTTAATGAAATTCTGTTCCATGCTCAGACTTTATTATAATTATCTGCACAGTACACCACCAGAATTTTTTCTAAATTCTCCACAGTTAACCTTTGCCTTTTGTCACTGAGAATCATTTTGAAAGCAGAAAAACTTCTTTCAACCGAAACTGATGTGAGAGGCGCAAATTTTAAATTAAGTACAATAGAAACATCAATACTTACTGGAACATTTACACTTTCCCCCGATATCACTCTTGCTATTTGGCTACAAAGAGATTGTTTTTCACGTTCTAATTGTTCAATACTTGCAGGTATGAAAGAAAAGTTTGATGTTATGTAGGCAATATCGTTTTTCACTCGTGAGTCATTCAGACAATCTTTCACTGCCTTCACACACGCTGCACTATCAGTTTCAGGTAATTTATCAATAACTGTGACCACTTCTTTAAAATACTTAGAATAATACACCACTGACTGAATCCAGGTTCCCCATCGTGTAACAACCGGCTGAGGTGGGAGAGGGATATCTGGAAAGTTCTCTCTGAATATTGAAATCCTGGATGGGGCTTTACAAAAACATTTTTTTTGTGTTAGAAATAAACGAATTGACAAGAGGAAATTCATTCCGGATTGTTTCAGAAACCCTGTGAAGGCCATGTGCTAGACATTACATGCGTGAGGTTAGGATAAAATGTTTTAAGAAGTGGAGCTGCAGCAACCATGTATGAGGCAGCATCAGTACAAAACAACAGAACTTTAGAATCGTCTATATTACCTGAATATAAAGACTGTAGGCCTTT
Organism: Periplaneta americana; assembly: GCF_040183065.1. NCBI lineage: Eukaryota > Metazoa > Arthropoda > Insecta > Blattodea > Blattidae > Periplaneta > Periplaneta americana. The sequence continues at coordinate 64,225,967 of NC_091123.1, read as the reverse complement.
ATTTACAAAATAAGCAATGGCTTGGCTATTCACTTTCGAAAGTTCCTTAACACATACGAGGTGTGGAATCGAAGGTCCATCAGGACTAAGTTTTCCTACTACCATATTTGCTATATACCTATTCATAGGATCTGAGGTTTCATCCACAGAGACCCATATGTAAGAATCACCTATATCCTCCCGAATGGAAGCTAAAGTTTCATTGTATAGGCTATTCTGTCTAAGTAATTTTTTCTTAGGGTCGACTCAGATGGGATATTTTGTTTGCAGTATTTTTGTAAAAACTGTCTTAAAACCGGATTTTCAATTGCATTCCAGGGAATGTTAGCAGCAACAAACGCTCTGGTTAAATCAGCATGGAAATTGCTGCTGAGATTGGATGAAGTAGGCTGTGTTAGTAAAGTTTGTTGCAGTTGATTTTTCTGCTGAGCTTTAGCCTTATGAGCCGCTCCTTGCACATGATGCTTTAGGTGGCACTTCGTTTCTTGCGAAATCTAAAAATGTAAATTAAACTGAATTAAAATAAAATCCTAATTGTTGTATTGCCGTATTTCTATCACAAAGTTAGTGGGTTCGAACAATCAACATTTTAATGACCTGCAAATACTTTAACTATCGGAATTTAAAAGGTTAAAGTGTGGTGGTCTTAAAAAGAATTATACCTCGGGATAGCTCAGTCAATGTATAAATATTATAGGCCTACTCATTAAAATTAATAGAATTTATATATTTCAACTATTGTTACATACTGTACCTGTTTGCTACAAATCGTGCAGAATATTATTTTTCCATGATAAGTGAATTCTGAATATTCTGTTAGCCATTGCCGGATCAATGTAGATTTTGCACTTATATTTTCGGCATTATCGCGTTAAACTTCACAGGAAAACGTCCTACCGCTCAAAACTTCTCAACACAAATAAGGTGAGGGAAAGAGCAACTGTTAACGAGCATTCAAATGAACCGTTGTTATTGAGATTCAATTGGACAAAAATACAAAGTTCCACTTATTGTTGCATTTCCTGGTAGTGTTAACACTAAGAGGGCCATTCTTTTAAATATTTTGTAACGGTTTACCCTACTAATTCGCAGTTTTACGACTTTTCATAAATATTTCAAAAACACTCTTTCTCCAAAAATTGTGATTTTATGACACTCTGAAGGGCAGTACAGCTAATGGATTTCAGACCGAAAACAGTCATTTTTATAGTATAGTATATCTCTGAATCGGTAGCAGCACATGTTGTGATTGTTGCCTGCTTCAAAACTAAGGTTGGTTCTTTGTCGGCATTTATGCCTCCAAACATGTTAAATTCGGTGAAATCTATTGCGAGTGTCGTGAGATTTTTTTTCCTTTATCAATGGTTTCATGGCCGGTGTGAAGCAAACTTTCCACTTTTTAAATGCCTTAAATTTCGCAGTGAATGCATGTATAAATTATAAAAAGTAAGAGTAAAATGCGAAACTTTACAGTGAGTTAGGCATTTTTAGGCGAATATTAACAAATTAGGCTCTAATAACCGTTTTAGGGCATTTTAGGGCACTATAAAACTCTTTGAATACCTTTCAATTTCCATGAAACACAAATATTAATAATTATTTTTACTTTTCTCCTAAAGAAACAAAATAGGCATTTGCCCTAGAATCCGATGTCTGCTCATAACTTAGAAATTGTGACTGTGGGGCAAAACGGGGTGGGGCATAACAGGGCAGTACCCCGTCCTGCCCCATGTCATATTTAATTAAACTTCATCTCCGGGTAATGGGTTATTCGTTCTGTTGTTTGTCAGAAGAAGGTTGGATTAGATGCGTATCATGTCTGAAATGGGCTCACAATTGTTGTGCAGGAGTAGACAGTGAAGACGAGGATGCCACGCACATTTGCGTATTTTGCGAATGATTTTTTCTCAAGTAAACTTGTAAAATGTTGTAGTATTCACACTTTCAGTATATAATTTTTTTTCACTTTTGCCATTTAATTATTACAAAAAATAGATACCCCATTTTGCCCCATACGTGGGGCAGAACGGGGCAAAACACACATTTCGAAAAACTAATTTATTTTAAGATTATAATGACCGGATTTCACTCGAAGTGCATATTTTTTTTACTTGTTTACAGTGTAATAAAAGAATGTATGTCATAAAATCCATACATTTACATTATTTGATACCAAATAAAAGCATTCAAACATTAACTACCCCGTCCTGCTCTTATGTTCCCCTAATTCTAAGAAAAAAAAAAAACTTATATAGACTGCTTACAAATCTCAAAGCCTAGATTGCTATGAAACTTCTAAGAGTAGCTACGTCCCATTCAATATACAAATTATACTAGAATGGGTTTTTAACTGGAGGTTACAAGGAAATGCTATACAAAAAAGGTTATGTCGTAGTGACGTCAGAGCCAGGAAACCAGAACGATGTGGTTCCAAAACATCCACTCTTTTAAGCGTGCAATAATTCACGCTATGCTGATTCCAGGCGTGCTGTGCACTGGTTTGTTTGTTGGAAAATCCATGCATCTAGTTTACATTAATTCTTATCAAATTTCCCACAGTTTTAAATATATTGCATCAAAGCTTTATGTGGCTCTATTAGAAGCTTTCATCTACAACTTACATCTAGTTTAGAATGATAATGTAGGCCTACTAATAGTATATAGCAAAGACTGTGCAGTGTGCACTTAGCTATGACAATGTCAATGAGCATAAAAGGCATGCAAAACAAAACACTCCCACACATCAGACCTAGGACGAATTTTGAGAACCTTTACTTTAACACTGAGGTGCTTTATATGGGTATGTACATTCACTCAGCTTCTATTTTACGAGTAAAAGAATTAAACGATCTCGTCAAGGACAAATTTCCAGGCTCAGGACGAGACTGGAACCCGGAATCTCATGCTTTGTAGTTACGAATGCTGGCAGATAGACCACGAACCGGTATCTTCTAGAACAGCGATCATCAGCACAGGGCACCTTCGGGCTAGCGTCCCTTACCCGCGGATAAGACATTGCGATCAGCCGCGAAACCAGGTGGCCCGGGTTCGAATCTCGGTTGGGGCAAGTTACCTGGTTGAGGTTTCATCCGGAGTTTTCCCTCAACCCAATATGAGCAAGTGCTGAGTAACTCATTTCACCGGTATTATCACCTTCATCTCATTCACACGCTAAATAACCTAAGATGTTGATACAGCGTCGTAAAATAACCTACAAAAAAAAAAAAAAGACATTGCACTAGCGTGCATCCGTGGCTGCTGGCGGGTATGCTTTCTAGTTCTCCCTTGTGCACGACGGTGCACATCGCAATACACTCCTTACCCCTTACCCATTCAGCGAGTGCTGACAACCGCTGTTCTAGAATCTGCTTATTATATCGCCATTTTTAATATCATTGATTGAAAACATCGCCTATTTTTATGCAACTAGCAGATCCTTGGTGTATCTAAGGTTGCATTGTATTCTACGAATGCTACTATGGTCCATCCCAGGAACCTATAGAGCACTTGGCGCACATGGGAGCGGAGTCTATCTATGCCGGAGTGTATTGCGGGCAGCATCAGCTGCAGGCCGCTAAGCAGTACGATGCTCATGGTAGGAGTTCAGATAGAAATTATCCCCTTCCTGGAAGGGATTGGTAGCTTCGTTCAACCAATGCCTCCCCTCCAGAGCGGTCACTGGCCCTAGATCTCCCACATACCACTTGTCCAGAGGTCTTACTTAGTCTTTATACTCTACAGATTCCTGGGACGGACCACAGGAAAACCATCGAATTCGAAACTGTTATTTCGTATTCCATGGTAGTCTCTATTCACGACAAATAAAAACTCGTAACAGTATTTCTTATTTAATTAAGCTAAAATAATTAGACATAATAAACATGTAAGTCTAAGCAAATCAAGATTTCAGGTATAACTCCCTGCAAAGTTGATTTGAATAATTTCGAGGGAAAAATTGTTCCGGGGCCGTGCATCGAACCCGGGACCTTTGGTTTAACGTACCAACGCTCTATCAAGAGTTCCCGGGTAGCTCAGTTGGTAGAGCGTTGGTACGTTAAACCAAAGGACCCGGGTTCGATGCCCGACCCAGGAACAATTTTTCCCTCAAAATTATTCAAATCAACTTTACAGGGAGTTATACCTGAAATCTTGATTTGCATAATACACGTCACTGTTCGTTAACAGAAAACCACAATTTAAGTCACACGGAGTTAGTGTGCACTCGAAGTTGATTGCTTGACGGTTGTCAGTCCACTTTGAGGTCTGTGGATATAGAGGGAAAAATTGGATCGGTGTCGGTTAGAGTTCCCGGGTATCTCAGTTAGTAGAGGGTTGGTACGTTAAACCAAAGGTCCCGGGTTTGATGCCCGGCCCCGGAACAATTTTTTCCTCGAAATTATTCATGTAAGTCTAAGATTTAATGGAAATGAAATTCTTACATTTGTGAATATATCTCATCACTGCAAGTGCGGTTTACAGTCACTGTTATATAGCAAAATTGATAACAAATTTACTCATAAGTTGGCTTGCTAAATGATATAACAGTGAACTGAGTTCCATAACATCTACAACAGCAAGCAATGTCTACAACTAACAAATCGAAATGCTCATATCCAATCCACATCATAATATAGACATCTATAAATTCAAAGAGAGGAATTGCATTTCATCCAGGTGGCGCTGAAATGCTACAAGACTCAGCTTCGTGCACGGCAGATACCGGACTGGAGATAATTGTGTAGTCATTAAGACGCTGTTATTAGCAACGCGTTCAGCGGCTCAATTTTCATCATCAAAAAGGATTTTAAATCTCGGTTAAACGCGGTTCTAACATTTACCGATATGATACCATCTTCCAGGTCTTTAATTAAAATGACTTTTTTTTCGTAATTTCAGCTTAAACGGTAGCAATTCTGAGTACACATTTAACTGATTCCATTTCGATAACCAATAAGGAGGAAATCTGTCTTCCTAGTAGCCTATAGCATTGGAACTAGATGTGTGCCCTATCTTGTGTTTATTCTGTGTTGTGTGACGCAATCGATTCCCGGACATTTTCCCGAATTCGCATTCCCGAACATTCATTCTCCCGAATACAAAATTCCCAACAGACATTCTCCCGATTTCTTTGACTTCCAATTTCCCGAATATTAAATTCCGATTTCTTTGATTTCCATTTTCCCGATAACACAGAAGTGCATATTACTACATAAATGTATTTAATATAATTATGGTATAATTAATTACACTTTATTTATTTATTTACTTATTCTAGTGTAGTTAAGGCCATCAGGCCTTCTCCTCAACAACACCAGGAATACAAATACAATAATAGAAATAAACAGAAAAAATGCACTTACAAAGTAAAGATACACAAGAAATAAAGAGAGAGAGAGATAGAGAGAGAAAACACTATAAACAAAGTAAAGCCACACAAAAATATACACAGGTTGCAGTCACACAAACTTTAAATGAATGATTAGGTATCATCATTAATTGTATCCTAACTAATTAACTAACATAAACAAGAAACTTGCAATTTTAATCTAGATTAAAAAAAGAAAAAGAAAAAAAAACACAAATCAATACTTCCAGCAATACCTAAAAAACATTAACTAAGACAAAAATTTTCCAATTTAATTTTGAATTATGATAAAGTCCGGCAGTCCCTGACTCATTAGGTAACGAATTCCAGAGGCGAGGTATTTCTACAGTATAGGAAGATGAGTATAAAGACGTTCTATGATAAGGGATAGAAAGAAGTGCTTGATGTCTGTTTCGAAGAGTTGTAAGAAATTGAAAGTGCGATAACAGATAATTCGGAGTAGAAGTATTCATGACTCTAAATAGAAGAGACAGTGAATGTATTGTTCTTCGTTCTTTCAGACGCACCCATGAAAGTAACTGGAGGGAAAGCGTTACATGGTCAAATTTACGAGTATTGCAGATGAATCGTATGCACACATTATGAACACGTTGTAGTCTCTCAGCTAAGAGTAAACTTATATTAGTTAGCAAGGAATCGCAATAATCAAAATGGGGCATTATAAGCGTCTGAATAAGATTCCTTTTTAGACTAAGTGGTAGAAATTATTTCATATGAAACAAGGAGTGAAGTTGAGAAAATATTTTTTTGCAAATGTGTGTTACTTGAGTGTTCCAATTTAGATCGCTATCCATAAAAATGCCAAGATTTTAAACTGTTTCACTGTATTTAGCAACAATCCCATTCAATATTATATGTGGTATAGTACCATTATAAACAGTGCTTCGTAGACGATAATGTCCCATTACGATTGCTTGCGATTTCACTGGATTTAAACTTAATCCAAATTTGTGTGCCCAAAATGAAATCGAATTCAAGTTTTCGTTTATTTTATTTACTGCGTCACTAGTCTCGTCAGGGTGGAAATGCAAATGAATTTGCAAGTCGTCCAAGTGTCCTCACGTAATCAAGGTGTCTGTTATCGGCTGCATAGGTGTGATAATCCTGCACGATACTTCGTATTCGTGTTTGCAGTTGTAGCCACTCTCTCTTCGGTTGTGTCCTCAAGCGTCTACTCATTGTGAATTCCGCAATCATGGTCCTCGTGTCGCTATCTTTCTTTTGGAGCTCAGTCAAAGCCGTATAAAAGCTTGGATGATATCTCCCAAACACCACTTGCAGACGATTGTGGAAGCCTTCCGAAGATTATTTGTTCGGTGTTCATTATTTAATGTGGAATTGTACTGGTTCCAAAATGTCGTATCATATCGAGGAGCTACAGGTCGCCTTCTGCCACGAGTTCGTGTGCCACTGATGTACGTGACGTCAAAGCAATCAAATGTTCGTGAATTTCTCGCATAGACTAACATAGCCTATTCGGGAAACTGAATAGTAAGTGAAATTCGGGACCGTGGCTCCGGGAACTTGACTTTGAAAAAGTCGATTCGGGAAAGTAGCATTCGGGAAAACGTCCATTCGGTAATGCGGATTCGGGAAAATGGATGGGAACGGATGCAGTCACTTCGCGCCATGGTTGCCACATAACCAGTGAGTTCCTGCCCAGATCACATATAGATTGCTCGTTCTTATGTTAAAATCGGTTGCATTTTGAAGAAAACAACCGCCAGGATCGCCACCGGTCCGCCGTAAACGAACACGAGATGGCAGTACAGTCGCCAATGCAATTTAAATGGGAGTTACGACGTGACTTCTTATGTAACAACTAGATGGCAGCATAGTAAACCTGACAAATGTTGTTACCGTCAAAACCTATAACGCCGAGCAATCTGGGTATATATATATGATCTAGGGTTCCTGCCATACGAATGTCCTGTGTCGGTTATGGATCTGAAAACCAACAGCAAATTCTTTAATTTTACTTCAATTTTCTTGAATAATCACTATAGTTTTTAAAGACTACAGCCCTTGTGGGATCCTGGCTGCATTTCGATGAAGTAACGTAACATTAGACATACAGGCCTAGGTCTACACAAGGGGCAGGTGAAAGTCTTTTCGGATGCAGCCCTCCGAAGACTCATTAGACGATAATGAGGGATAGAACGTGCGTTTAGGTATAGTCCGGGTCTTGTTATTTTATACCCTAAGGGTGAATCTAAATATTTTCCCTCTATTACTACATAATTATAATACTGGATTTAGTGATTTTCTAGCTGTATTTATGAACTGTGAAATGGCGCATGCAAGGTAGCAATATCACATAATCAAAGCATAAACAGTTATTAAGTTGAGTTTTCTTTTGCTAACTTGTTTCGAATTTCGGTACAGACAAATACTAGAACTACAGTTATTTTCTGTTATGCTGGCAGCATCGTTTGCCTCTGAAGAAGCTGTCACGTTCATGAAACGGAAGTTACTTGTCAGTGTTATTTGATACTAATAACATGACAACCTATTAAGTTTAACATAACTTAAAGAAATAAAAGGACAGAAAATAGCAATAAGATTTACTTTTTCATTTCACTGACTTTCTATTTCCATTTTTTAATATAGTAGATCTACTGTAAAATATATATTCCTAAAAATTATTGTACTGTTTAGAAAACGTCTCTCAACATAAAGGCAAGATGTGGTAAATCAATTAATAAGACATATTATTATTATTATTATTATTATTATTATTATTATTATTACTACTACTACTACTACTACTTACAAATAGCTTTTAAGGAACCCGGAGGTTCATTGCCGCTCTCACATAAGCCAGCCATCGGTCCCTACCCTGTGCAAGATTAATCCAGTCTCTATCATCATATCCCATCTCCCCAAAAGGTCTTTTTCCCTCCGGTCTCACAACTAACACTCTATATGCATTTATGGATTCGTCCATACGTGCTACATGCCCTGCCTATCTCAAACGTCTGGATTTAATGTTCCTAATTATGTCAGGTAAAGAATACAACGCGTGCAGTTCTGCACTGTGTAACTTTCTTCATTCTCCTGTAACTTCATCCCTCTTAGCCCCAAATATTTTCCTAAGAAACTTATTCTCAAACACCCTTAATCTTTGTTCCTCTCTGAAAGTGAGAGTCCAAGTTTCACAACCATACAGAACAACCGGTAATAGTCTATAACTGTTTTATAAATTCTAACTTTAAGATTTTTTGACAGCAGACTAGATGACAAAAGCTTCTCAACCGAATAATAACACGCATTTCCCATATTTATTCTCCGTTTATTCTCCTTCCGAGTGTCATTTATATTTGTTACTACTGCTCCAAGATATTTGAATTTTTCTACCTCTTCGAACAATAAATCTCCCAATTTTTATATTTCCATTTCGTACAATATTCTGGTCACGAGACATAATCATATACTTTGTTTTATCGGGATTTGCTTGCAAACCTATCGCTTTACTTGCTTCAAGTAAAATTTCCGTGTTAGCCCTAATCGTTTGTGGATTTCCTTCTAACATATTCACGTCATCTGCATAGACAAGAAGCTGATGTAACCCGTTCAATTCCAAACCCTCTGTGTTATCCTGAATTTTTCTAATGGCATATTCTAGAGCGAAGTTAAAAAGTAAAGGTGATAGTGCATCTCCTTGCTTTAGCCCACAGTGAATTGGGAAAGCATCATATAGAAACTGGCCTATACGGACTCTCTGTAAGTTTCACTGAGACACACTTTAATTAATCGAACTAGTTTCTTGGGAATACCAAATTCAATAAGGATATTACTTAGTTACACGTTAAAAAGCGTTAAAATTTTAAAAAAGGTATGTACCTTCGACAGACGGTCCGTTTCGACGCGATGTTACGTCTTCATCAGTCTCTCTTGAACACTGGTAATCTTGAATTCTGCGATGGGCATTTGTCGATTGTAGGGGTGGGGGTATGTTGCTCTTATGGTGGGGGCTGGTTGTTTGTGTGTTATGATGTATCATGACGTCGAATAATGTGTGGGTATTGAACTGTAATTGTGTATTAAGTATATGTTGTGGGTATGTTATTGTATGTTTATATACGACTATTTCGTATTGTTCTAAGATGTTTAACTTTAAACTTTTTAGTGTAATGTGTAAAATGTCAATATCTGTTTCTATATTATTGTAGTCATGATTATTGTTGATAATGTGGTCTGCATAATTTGATGTGATGTAGGGTTTGGTTATAGCTTTAATATGTTCAATATATCTTGTGTGAAAGAATCTTCCTGTCTGTCCTATGTAAAAATGTGGGCAACTATTGCATTTTAGTTTTTTATGTTTTTAACAAACAAAGTGTTAACGTGAACTTTAATCAATGAAGGATATTATATAAAACTCCTCTCTTAACCGAGTCATATGCCTTTTTGAAATCTATGAATAACTGATGTACTTTATCCTTATACTCCCATTTTTTCTCCAATATCTGTCTAATATACACACACCAAAATAATTTGCCGAAATATTATGGCAATGAAGCATACAAGTACAGGGACATCACTTTATTTTTACCAACATTTTTAACATTAACCTGGCTATACTCGGAAACACTGTTGCCCCCCTTCCATTACAGGAGTTTGATGTTGCTAGTGCAATATGTAAAGAAATCATTTTACTAGCTGTAGGAGGAGAGAAAAGTAGTGTATCCATTTATGTTGTAGGGAAATACGATATTATGATTTTCAATTTGATCATCACTTTTATGCAATTTATCAAAATACAGTGGAGTAGTAACATTTTTTTTTTTCAAAAACTCAGCTTTTCAGGCGGCTATGTTCGTTATGTAATGTCTACTTTATTTAGCATATTAAGTATTGGTGTTAACATACAATATAGATAGTGCATTTAAATTGAGGGCTCATAAGTAAAGGGCTGTAAGTGCACTTAAGTTAATTTTTGAGAAAATGGGGTTTAAATATTTAAGCTTTCGTAAAATCGGTGAAATTTTTATTTAAATTTTAATGTGTGATGAGATTAAAATATCCCTTTGCCACTAAAATTTCAGATACTTTAGCTTACACTGGATGCACTTAACTCATGTTATTACAAATGCCACTAGCATTCCTTTGCTTCTAGCCACCTCAATTCAAAATAAGCTAATCTGAATTTTTAAACAAGTTCCTGAAAATGGTTGCCGTTCATTAAAATGCAGGCTTCAATTCTTTACGCATATTATTAAAAACATTTTGAAGCATATTCTCTGAAATTGAATTTATCGTTTCTTGAATACAATTTTTTAGTACGATATTATTAATATAGGTTCTTTCTTCTATAGAAAACGCATCCATATTTCTGAAACACACTATACACTGCAGTGTTTACTTCACTGCTTGAAGACTTCGAATGCAACAGCGGCCGTAAGTTTGTGTGTCTGACGGGAGCAAAGACATTAGTGTAGGGGTGGAAGTGAAGTACATTCAGAAATGCAGGTACAATAAAAATGCAAGTAAAAATAAAATGATGTCCCTGTATTTCTTTCTTTTTTTATTTCTAAAAATTCTGGTCAGTAGTAGTAGTAGTAGTAGTAGTAGTAGTAGTAGTAGTAGTAGTAGTAGTAAATGAAAAGCAGATACCATAGTTAAAATAGTTCAACTGGCATGTTGTTCACCAACTGGTCTGACATCGTTAATCTAGGCGATCGAGTTCACACGATAAAATGCTGTCCAGTCCAAACAACTGACCGAAGCACGAAGGCAATCTGCCGCGTCACGAGGCGGCTCCTGTCGCGAGGCGAGGGGTCTAATTCGGTTATCTCCTCCCATCCAATCGTCTGGGAGTGGCTGCTCAATAACCAAACACGGGAGGGTGTATTAGCGAGTACAAATTACAGAGCGAGACCTACTTGCACGGAGGTGTTGAAAAAGATGCAGATAACAGAGAGAAATCGAGGAGGCATCGCATGTGCTGCGCCGCGCTGGCCGCGCCGGCCGCCGAGAAGCGAAAGGTGGCCGCTTCAGAAACGTAAAAACAGAAACAGTGCTACTTTCACATCCACCTCGTGCACATGAGTTATTTATGACATAAAACTTATCTCGGTCAAGAATCCTTACGTACCCAGGAGCTCTTCGTGACATACTGTACGCCTGCGGACCTTCCTAATGAAGACAATCCTATCTTATGGTAGGACATTCCACACGAAATCGCACAATGAAACACGACTCATTGCAAATAAATAATAAATGTGTGTGCACAAGTTCCATGACAAGCAGATGTGCCAACCTTTCATGTTGGTTATCAGTAGAGATCGGCAATATGAATAACACTTACTTACAAATGACTTTTAAGGAACCCGGAGGCTCATTGCCGCCCTCACATAAGCCCGTCACCGGTCCCTATCCTGTGCTAGATTAATCCAGTCTCTATCATCATATCCCACCTCCCTCAAATCCATTTTAATATTATCCTCCCATCTACGTCTCGGCCTCTCCAAAGGTCTTTTTTCCCTCCGGTCTCCCAACTAACACTCTACAATGAAACCTCTCCTTACGGACACCTCCAAGATACGGACACTACTCATACACAGACAGATTTTTATGCCTCAACTGAAATAATGTAGAAATAATGATAAATTTAACTCTCGTTTACGGACACTCTCAGACACGGACACGGACAGCTGTTTCACAGTCCTAAAGCTTGTTTTAGCTCCAGACTGCGGACAGAACTTGGATTTCAAGACCTGATGTGTTACAAAAATGGAAAAATTTTAGTTTTGAGAACTGTACAGAAATTCCTTAACATGATAGATGACAATAAGGATCTCGTAGGCCAACCGGCTATCCCTTATTAGCTGGAAGCAGGTGGATAAACAAAGTCATAAAATTTAACCTGTCTGATGGGTCCAAGGTTTTCGCGATCGTGAAACTGTATTCGACACATGATGGGGTTAGTAGGGTAGGATTATTCTCTTCACTTCAATCAGTTGTTCTGTTTCGAGAGACACGGCACCTGAACGTAAAGGTTAAGTTGAAAACTGTAAATTACAATAGACCTACTGCATAACTATAGACATAGAATAAAATTGCATGGCACAGTACTGGATTTTCCTTTTTCGGTCTTATCTACTGTAGTTCAAAGTTGCAAACAGTTTGCTGTAGTACAGCAGACTGTATTTAAAATTAGACTACAGTAATACATTTCATTTAAAGCGTGAAGGGATACATAATGGATATTATAAATTTACTGTTAGATTGGGGAGTCTCCCTTCCAATAAAGGACACCTCTCAGATGCGGACAGATTGTTACGTCCCTTCCATGCCCGTAAATGAGAGGTTTCACTGTATATGCATTTCTGGATTCGCCCATACGTGTTACATGCCCTGCCCATCTCATATTTTATGTTCTTCATTAAGGCTTATTAAATGCTACGGCTCCATCCGTATGTATAGGTTGATTACAAATAAAATTATTATTGCCTGTCCACCTTAGTTTACTGACAGAGGGGTAGATTTATGTCCTTACCATATATTTGTTTTCAAAGACATCTAGAAAATGCCAATTGCACATATCCTATGCAAATCAATAAAAATCATCCCAATTCCAACTTACGCTTGTGAAACATGGACCCTAACAAGGAAAGGAGAAAAAAGTTTAGAATATTTGAAAGAAGGATATTGTGAAACAATCACATACACTCTAACACAAGAATGGAGAATATTAAGAAATGATCCAGTCAAATAAACAACTAGACATTGTAGCAAAAATCAAACAAAGAAGACTTCTACGGATTGGACACGTCATCACAGTACAGGAACAAACGAACATTAGACAATGTTCTGAAGAAATGCCAAGGGAACAAAGATCGCTAGAGAGTACTCGAGTGGGATTTTAGGATAACATGGAAAGCGACATTAAATCTTTAAATCAGTTATTTAACCACACTGTCTATACTGCAGATCAGCAGTAAGGAATCTACAGTACACGTTACATAACCTATAATAATAATAATAATAATAATAATAATAATAATAATAATAATAATAATAATAATAATAATAATAATAATAATCCATGGCGCTACAGCCCGTGAAGAGCCTAGACCGACCAGCCGGCTGCTGGCCTCACGCCCACATGCCGAAGCAAAAGTGGACGATCATCCAACCAGAATGGAGGTATCGTGTGGTCAGCACGATGATCCCCCCAGCCGTTATAGCTGACATTCGCAAACGGATTTCGCTACCTATCGTAGCTCTCTAAGTGCATCACAATACTGGGTGGACACTGGTCTCATACACTGGCCGAAATTTCTTGAGAAAATTTCTTCCCCCATGAGGACTCCAACCAGCGCGCATTCCGTAACGCGAGTCCTAGGCAGGATGCCTTAGACCACGACGCCACGGCGCGGGACAATAACAATAATAATAATAATAATAATAATAATAATAATAATAATAATAATAATAGACCATCTTCTGTGGATCTCTGGAAAAATAACTAAAGAAGAGACTAGTACAGTGTGGAGTGTGGCGTTATATGGAGCAGAGAAGACATGGGCATTACGACGAAGTGAAGAGAAACGACTAGAAGCATTTGAAATGTATTGTAGATATGGAGAAAAAATGGAGCGTGTGAAATGGACAGACAGAATAAGAAGTGAAGTTGTGCTAGAAAGAGTGGGTGAAGAAATAATAATGCTGAAACAGATCAGGAAGAGAAAAAACAAATTGGCTGGGTCTCAAACAAGAAGTTGCTTACTGAAGGATGCACTGGAAGGAATGGTGAAAGGGAGTAAAGTTCGGGGCAGAAGAAATCAAATGATAGATAACATTAAAATAGGCCTACATGGATCATAGGCCTATGCGAAGACTAAGAGGAAGGCGGAAAATAGGAAAGATTGCAGAATGAATGCTGGGTTTGCAGTGAAAGTTCTACCCTGGGGCAGAAACTATGAATAAAAATAATAATAATAATGTCTTTATTTTCAGCTATTTTGTATAATTTATATAATTTCAGTTTGTGTCATCTATAGTACATTGCTTGTTAGTGTAACATGTAGCTGATCGGCGGTGTATCCAATGGAGGGAGGAAGGAAGTGGCCACCCTATCCCATTATCGCCTGGCCTAGTTGCCTCATAAGTCGTGCCTTATTGGTATTGTGAGGTTCAGACCTGTCTTCGGACATTGCATTAATTAGAGTTACATTATATAATTCTTGTTTATAAGTTACATAAGTATGCCATTAGAAAAGTTCAGGATAACAGAGAGGGTTTGGAATTGAACGGGTTACATCAGCTTCTTGTCTATGCAGATGACGTGAATATGTTAGGAGAAAATCCACAAACGATTAGGGAAAACACGGAAATTCTAATTGAAGCAAGTAAAGCGATAGATTTGGAAGTAAATCCCGAAAAGGCTAACTATATGATTACGTCTCGTAACCAAAATATTGTACGAAATGAAACTATAAAAATTGGAGACATCCTTCGAAGAGGTGGAAAAATTCAAATATCTTGGAGCAACAGTAACAAATATAAATGACACTCGGGAGGAAATTAAACTCAGAATAAATATGGGAAATGCCTGCTATTATTCGGTTGAGAAGCTTTTGTCATCTAGACTGCTGTCAAAATTAGAATTTATAAAACAAATATACTACCGGTTGTTCTGTATGGTTGTGAAACTTGGACTCTTACTTTGAGAGAGGAACAGAGATTAAGGGTGTTTAAGAATAAGGTTCTTAGGAAAATATTTGGGGCTAAAAGGGATGAAGTTACAGGAGAATGGAGAAAGTTACACAACGCAGAACTGCAGACAGTGTACTCTTCACCTGACATAATTAGGAACATTAAATGCAGACGTTTGAGATGGGCAGGACATGTGGCACGTATGGGCGAATCCATAAATGCATATAGAGTGTTAGTTGGGAGACCGGAGTGAAAAAGATCTTTTGGGGAGGCCGAGACATAGATGGGGGGATAATATTAAAATGGATTTGAGGGAAGTGGAATATGATGATAGAGACTGGATTAATTTTGCTCAGCATAGGGACCGTTGGAAGGCTTATGTGAGGGCGGCAATGTACCTCCGGGTTCCTAAAAAGCCATAAGTTACATAAAAAACAGCGTTTATAGAAATAATGCTCTTAAAGTGCCTACGTGTCAAATAGGATTATATACCCTAAATAAATGTTTATTATTATTATTATTATTATTATTATTATTATTATTATTATTATTATTTTACAAACTGTTTTGAACGAGAAGATCGATGTGCCGCCACATGACATGTTACACCCCAGAACACAGCCCCACAAGATGAATACTCTAAGGAAGCTTAATAGAAAATGTTACTGAATCATAAAGAAAGTAAAACAACACGGATAACAAAGGCTGACAATAAACAAGATATTGTTCTCACTAACAAGACAAGGAAACAAAATTAATTGATATATCAAATCTAGCAACTGGCAGTACAGAAGACAGTGAGTAGTCCAGACCACTTGCTAAGAAGAAAAAAAAGAAGAAAAGAAATCGGAGTGGAGTTGAAAGAGTTCCCATACAATGCTCCGAGGATGAATCACAAGCAATGGCATTCATAAATGCCTAAATACAGAGAATTACTTTCCGAGGACATACACAGAAGGTCATAAGCATTCATGTAACATGCACAGTTAGGAAATTCCTACGGCAGTTACATCACCAAATGACAACAAAGAGATACACTAGTGTTGTGACTTCTTTCTGATGAGAGCTACGGAGCGAATACAAGAAGTGGCGTATACAATACAGCTAGTACTTCTTTCCTCATTCTCGAGCTACTTTTACTCTTGTCAGAGATTAACCTGATATGCTATTTGTACTGACTTCAGGAATTTCCTTCGTGAGGAAGGGAAGAATTCCTTTGTTATAATATATAGTATGAATAAACTAGGTCTACTGGAAGATGCAGTGGTAAAAAATTAAAAATAAAACCTTCAGGAATATGTTCACAAGTGCATAGTAATATTTTCAAATCACAAACACAATTACTATGAAATAATGGTTTCTAGAACCCATATTACAAGTAAAACCATGAAACTCACATTACAAGCAAAATTATGAAGCAATGTTCTCTAGAATCCATATTACAAGCAAAACTATGAAGTATTGTTGTCTAGAAC